>NW_010364333.1:119913-189741 GCF_000414095.1 Morus notabilis
GGCCGGAGTAGGGCGGTGGGCGGTGGCGGCAGGAAACGGAAATAAGAGAGAGAGAGAGAAAGGAAGAGAGGGAAAGACCGGAAGAGAGACAAGGGGAGAGAGGGAAGGGGAAGGCCGGAGGCGGGGGGCGGCGGCGGAGAGATTTGTAGGAGAGAGAGAGCGTCGGGAGAAAATGAAGAAGAAGGGGATATTAGGTCAGAGTTATTTGTGACGACATATTCGTCGCAAATAAAGTTAAAATGTCGTCGCTAATAATAATATTTGCGACGACAATATTGTCGCGAATTAATAAAATGTCATCGCAAATACTTAAAATATTTGCGACGATATTTTCTCGCCGCAAATATTTTAAAGTCGTCGCAAATAATGCTTTTTTCCCGCGCCTACTTTATCGTCATATAAGATTATTTGCGACGACGGTAAAACAATGTCGTCGCAAATAAGCTAAAACTATTTGCAACGCCTAATGTCGTCGCAAATAGTCATGACTTGTCGTCGCAAAAAAACGGATTACCTTGGCGCCAATAATCTGCGCCATTAAAAATTGCGTGCCAATATTATTTGCGACGACACTGAAATTATTAGCGACGACATTGTTATTTTATTTAACGGTAGGTATTTGCGACGACATGTCGTCGCAAATAGTGTATTATTTGCGACGACAAATGTCGTCGCAAAAAATGTCGTCGCAAAAGGGCATAATTATTGTAGTGCGACTCTGGTCACCTGCGTTAGTCATAGTATGATCCATCAGGTTATGATCCATAATCTGTGGGTATTTTACTCTTTTTAATTTGTGATGAAAATATCTCATATAAATTAATGGGGTAGAATTTTTTTAAAATGATAGAATTAGGAGGTTTAGTGATTATGGGATAAAACATATAATTCTCTCCTTTTCTTAAGATACTCTTTTTTTTTTTTTTTGGTAACTAGATATCCAATTTATTAAAAAAAAAAGTGAGAGAGAGAAAGAGAAAATCTAGCAGACCTTATTCAGGTAAGAAAAATTAAAGATAACCTAAAAAAAGTTCTCATTTAAAAGACATGGTACGTTACTATTAATTAGTTTTTTTTCTTTTAATTTTCTTGGTAGAACTTAACTATTAATTAGTCACGTCAAGTTTCATAATGCGCCATGAAATTTCTTAAGTGCACATTAAAAGTTCTTGTGCCTATCTACATCTTTAATTTGATTAATAGTTATGGACTTTTTGTTTTTTTTTTTTTTTGAAAGAATTGATAGTAACTTATAAATTACTCTGCCAGCTACGTGTGACTGAACTCTGCCATGTTAACATTAACGTGGCAACATTTTTTTCAATTCTGAATCTCCAAGACCAACTTGCTTGAACCTCATTAAAATGTGCATATTCATATCATATATGAATGTTTATATAGATTTCCGTGCATATATATATTGAAATTTGTAATGTAAATATCGATATTTCACTGTACAATTCCAAAGTCTTCGGATAATTAAACACTACTCGTAGGCCCTAGCAAGAGATTAGTTGTGGTTGTGACAAAAATTAAAAAACCATTGACAACTCACAGAAATGCAATATAGTTTTTCTAACAATTAGAATTCACATGAATGTCCATATGATAAAATTTACCTAATTCCATTCTTGCAAAAATCACCTAATTGCAAGATTCAATCCTATCCAATTAAATGAACATAAACATCGTTGGAGCATTTGGATTTTTCATTTTTGGACCTACTAGCCACCTAGCGCCTAAGTCATTAAACAGAACATTAATTCAATGGAAAACAGTCATTTTGATGCTTCTTATCTCTTTCAAAATCTTAGTTTCTGTTTGTGTGGGCTTTGCATGCTTTTGTACCCGGGAATGAATAGACAATTTCCGTGACCAGACACCCATTTTTTAAAGGGAATCTTTACGGTGGAGGAGAATATTTTAGTTTATTAGTATAAAATTTTGTTTTTAATTATTAAATTAATTTTTTAACGGTTAAATTTATATATATTAAATTACTATATGTAATATAAAATTATTTTTACTGATAAAATAATTGAAAATTTTATTTAATAGTTAAAAGTAGGTTACCATTTTTTAAGTTACACGTGGAGTTGGTATAGTTGCAATTTTTTTCATTTTAAAAATTAAAAATTTGTTTCGTTGTGACAGCCATTTGGAGAAAGACAAAAGGAAACATCTGTAATGAATTAGCAATCAATTGCGAACCGAATTATTAGACTTAGGTCAATCACAATAAAATCCAAGGTACATTTTAGAGAGAAACATGCCAGCTACACAATGTAAATTATAAGGAGAATTATGTAACAGTGGGAAAATAACAATAATAATAATATAAGTGGGGTTCGTTAATTTGTGAAATTTTAATTTGATAAGGTTGTGTTAAGATAATCTAACAGTTTATAACTGTGTCTTAACAATATTTTTTTTTTTTTTTTCCAAAAAAACACAAAATTCAATTCTTTCGTTGTTTCTTCATGAATAAGCTATTGCAGGGAAAAGAAAAAAGAAAAAAGAAAAGAAAAGGATAGAAAGAAAAACCAATTGTTATAATGGATGTTTCATGAGAGATAAAGACGCATCAACCATTATGCACGTTATATAATATAAAAGGAGAGGTGAAATTTTGGAAGAAAAGAAGGTGGACCTCTATTTTTCTCTTGGGTGGAAACTTTCTTAGATTGAACAAAGTGGGAGTGATTCTATTGCCCAACAATCATGTTATATGATTGCGTTGATTTTTATTATAAGGTACAAGAAATAAATCATTTTCTTCTTGAAAGGTTCAATTAGGAGCCCTTATCAACCTCAATTACTTAGCTCCTACGCTGTTGGAAACTTTTTAACGGTCAAATTAAGTTCATTGTCGTTTTGCCAGCTTTTCACGACACAGATTATTAGCATGAATAAAATAAGACGTTGAGTTTAGAAACAAGTTCAAGCGATGAAGGAAAATATATGCATCGTTTAGTAGCTAGTAGAGTTTTGAGAAAGGTACCATCGCTAATGATCCTTGAATAAAAAATAAAAATAAAAAAATAAAAAAAACTTTTTTTTATCACTAAATTACTAGTGAATTATTCTTGAGTAGTTTTTACTCAACCATTATTTGATTATTATGAATTACATCAGTGAAGAATTATGTATGAACATCAAATTCAAACTCATTCTCAACTCTCTATTGAACTAATTAAAGTTGCATGGGATCAACTGCTCAAAGTTAATAAATAATAAATCATTTAGTTTTTTTATTCTCGTTTTCGTGACAAACATACCACTAATTTGCAAAAGGAAAATGTTGTTTCATAATCAGAGATGGCAAGACGAAACTAGAAAATAAGTCAGGTGGATGGGGGAGTATACTAAAAATCTCATTAGATTTCATTTCACATATAAAATGAGTGAAAACTTGACATATTATTAAGTACGATAAACATAGAATTAAATTTTCAAAAGAGAATGAACTGCAAATTTTATTACATTTCACACGAAATTAAAAGAAAAATATAATTTAAATGGTATGGTCGTCTACTTAAAATGTGGCTCCGAGAGATGTCCGTGGGGCCGATGTGGTTAGGCACCACAACTGCACTTTCTAAAACTCCTTAATAGCGGTTGTTGACAAGTGCAGTGAGCACTAATCTAATAAATCCCACAAACATATATATAAATATATATATATATTCCACAAAACAAAAGCGAAAATTCTCCATTAAGCACAAAAGGCACTTTCTTAGGCGAAAAGTGGGAATTGAATTGAGTGCTATTGATTCCAGGATAACATCAGAAAGCAATAAGTTTCCAATTCCCAACCATGTGCTGTGACTCATTTTCCTTTGTTCTTTTTCAATCAACATGTCCTATTAATCCTTCACTTATCACCTATCCGAAACTTTTCTCTTCTCTCAAAAACAAAACCCTCTTTAAGCAAAAGTCCTTTTCATTTGTTTTTTTCTTTTAGCTGTCTTCGGTGAAAAAAACGTGGAAGGTCCACTAACGCCTTTTTTTTTTCCCCCTTCCATCGGTGTTGCATGTCCTATTTGTTGTCTTTAAATAATTCTATATCTAGACTTTACCATATATATATATATATGGTTCTAATTTGTATAGTTTTCACAAATTGATTTAGTCTTAAAAACTGGAATTAGTTTACCAACGGTACTACAAACTACAATTGTCTTTGGAAACTTTACTTAAAACTTAATAATACATCAAATATTAGAACACATTTTGAATACTAGCCATGTATTGAAATGATAAAAAGACAAATATTACAATTTTTGCTTTTTAGTTGATAAATGAAAGAAAACGTCCAAGAACACACATATAGTTTTGTACTATAGCATCATTCTTTCACCGTTCAGCAGAGAGGATAAGATTCCACCCCCTCATCATCTCCATGCTATGGTCCAAAAAAGATTTAGAAGTGTTTTAATTTTGTTGGTTATATTCATATTTTGTACTGCGTAAGAATACAAAAGGCTATGTTGACTTGAGTTTGATGAGTAGGTCATTTGCACATGATGACATGGTACAAAAGACATATTGAAGTGCCAATTCAAACGGTGCAATCTAAAATCATTTATTAGAGTTCTTTTTTTTTTTCTTTTTTTTTAGCAATTACCGGTGAAGTTCACAATTTCTTCAAAAATAGTGTCAAAGCCATAAAAGAAATGCTATGATATACAATGATCGATTTAAAACTTTCACCTAATTTAGCAGACTGACTAGTGCAGCAAAGACGCAACATTATTGCTTAGAGTAACTCCAAATAGTGATTAAAAAGTGAGGGAATTTTTTAATATGACTAAAAAAATGAATTATCGTTAGTTTTATATTTTTCAGTTGTTAGACCTGTATCAAAAACTGTATGTTATATATATTTTTTAAATTTAATATAATGTTAATTAAATATAACAATCAGAAACTAGTCCTATCAGTAGAGAGACCTACCAGAGAAAGTCTTAAAAATTATTGTCTTAAAAAAAAAACAGTAAATGTTAAGGAAAAACTTAAATATCCCAACTTTTAAACTTGATAAATGAATTAAATAAGAGAAAAAATCGTGTAAAAATGTTTGAAGTATGGTTCAAACAGACAAACTGATACTTATGAGACTTGTGCTTGTTTTTGGCACACAAATCATCGCAAAGAAAAGAAAGTGATAAATTATTTACAAGTAATAATTGGTCAAATATAGTGGCAAGGAAATAATATAGAATCTATTGTAAACCATAAATATTAAATGGCCAACAAATTAAAATATACAACCAATAAGTTGAACAAACTAGCGCTTTGTCGTTTATTTAGGACCGATTGGCAACAAGTGGTACATAACCTGGTCACTTACAACGAGGCAAATGAATTAAATCCGGCAGTTTTAACAGAGGATTTACAGTTGTCTGAATTGTCTGCTTTCAAGGTTTTTTTTTTTTTTTTTTTTTTTTTTTTTTTTTTTTTGGGTATGCATGTATTAGGTCAACAGCTGAAAAAAATGGTAGTCAAGACTCAATCGGTGGTGTTTTAGAAACCATCAAAGCTACTAAAAGAAGTCGTAAAAGGCCTGCCAGCCAACAAGGGGGAAAAAAGGTAAATTTTCATATTCCATGCTTTTTGCTTTCTTGGCCATGAAGATTTCCTCACGTCTTATTGTTGGCAAACGCTTTCACAAAAGGCAAATAAAAGTGTCATCATTTATCGTGATTAATGATATTGAAAAGCTAGCATAATTATAGCCTTCAACTTAATACCAACCCATATATATTTTATTTAGGGCTGATAATATGGATCACAACACGATAACACGATTTGAAAATGACACAAATTTTACGGGTTAGGATTGAGAAAAAAAAATGTTTGAATCAGAATTGGGTCGACCTGATATTAACATGTAAAACACGGGTCATTTTAGGTTGAACCTGCCTCACTCGAACACGACACGAAACTCGTAAAAAACTAAAAAATACATATATTTTTCATTACATATTTTTAATTTTATTATGAACTTATGATATCATGATAGTTATACTCAAAATATTATACTATTGTTTGCTTAATTTCAATGGATATTATTATATTTTAGTGTGTTATGAATTTTAAGTTATTTCTAATATGTAAAAAACTAAATAAAAATATACAATTTTCGTGTCAATTTCAAGTTCACAGGTCAATTTCGTGTCACGGGTCATTTTCGTGCCGTGTCAACTCGTAAAGTGATCTTATCGTGTTCGTGTTGTAATTTTTTAAAAATTTTATATCACGGGTAAGTGTTCGTGTTCATATTAACTATAAATTTAAAAAAAAAACGATATACAAATACAACACGTGAGTCACCTCTAATTTTATGAAACAACTTGCTTTATATCATGTCAATTTCATGTTCACAGGTCAATTTCATGTCACGGGTCATTTTCGTGTCGTGTCGTGTCAATTCATAAAGTGATATTATCGTGTTCGTGTTACAGTTTTTAAAAAATTTTATATCACGGGTAAGTGTTCGTGTTCAGATTAACTATAAATTTAAAAAAAAAAAAAAAACGATATACATATACAACACGTGAGTCACCTCTATTTTTATGAAACAACTTGCTTTATATATATATATATATATAATATTTATGCTTTATGAAATTTCGCCAAGTCAGAACTACAAGTTCGAACTCAGAAAAACGAAACAAAAGAAAAAACAAAAAGAACAATAAGCAAACTGTCTTCTTTTTTTTTTTTTTTTTTTTTCACAAACACCTTCCCAACACTTAAAAAACCATCTAATTGAGATAGTATGATGATATGGGGGGTGCAATTTCTTTAAAGAAACCCAAGGTAGGAAATCTAAGTAAAATACCAACTAGGAGCTTTTTGTGTAGGACGTATCATTTTTAATAAACGATAGTTATTCTTATTTTAACTACTCAATTAAGATTTTAACGATCTACTACATGATGCACTCGATGTATAACCACTTTAATTATATATATCTAACCGTTTAAAATATATTTTTTTTTCTTTTTTTTTTCACAAACACCTTCCCAACACTTAAAAAACCATCTAATTGAGATAGTATGATGAAATGGGGGGTGCAATTTCTTTAAAAAAACCCCAAGGTAGGAAATCTAAGTAAAATACCAACTAGGAGCTTTTTGTGTAGGACGTATCATTTTTAATAAACGATAGTTATTCTTATTTTAACTACTCAATTAAGATTTTAACGATCTACTACATGATGCACTCGATGTATAACCACTTTAATTATATATATCTAACCGTTTAAAATATAATCCAACAATTAAAATAAGAATAACTATTCATAGTAAACAAATCCAACTGAGAAATTTCTCTAAAATAGATATAAATTTACTGCTAAACACTAAACTGTCTACACTAAATTTGTAGACCAATCTTGTACTTCTGTTATTTCAAATTTTCATCGCAAAACTCTTTAAAATAAATACACAAACACAAACATTAACATTCACGTTGTGCCTTATTTACAAATTTGTCGACGAAATCCAAACCTCTCGTTCTTCAAATCATATTCGATGTGAAAATTCTGCTGCTGGTAATTCCCCAGAATAATGGCCGGTCCGCCGACTGACTCCGGTCCGCCGACGTCATCATTCGTCACGACGGTCAAACAAACCGAACCCGGACTCCCCACAATAGAGAAGTAATTAGTCAAAGGCAAATTCATCTTCGCACCTCCTTTGAACTGCAAAACCAGCTCCGGGAAATTAACAGATTTCTCCTTGGAGATATCAAAACAGGGGCCCAAACCGGTCCGGTTCTCTATCCCCTTCGCTCTCGTGTAATTCGCCATCTGCTTCGCGAACTCCGACGATACGGCGTCGAACACCGGCTTCTCCATGTACGTGAAGGTCGTGCCGGAGTCGACAATCGTCCCTCCGTGACCGTCCGATCCGGGGACTAAGTACCTGTACGGAATCTTCACGTGCGTTTTTCCGACGATCACTTTTCGGATAAGTATGTAGTAGTACTCCTTCAACGCCGGAATCGAGGACAGCGAAGGGTTCTTCTGGAACGGAGTGTAGCTGATTGAGCCCTCTGGTTGTTTGTCGTCGGAGGAGGAGGAGTACAGAACGAGGTCGCTGCTAAACGACGTGTCGTCGAAGCGGTGGGAGACGAGGCAGTAGGAGAATTTGGCGAGGCGCAACTGCGACGGCAGCGACTCCTTTCCCCGGCCGAACCCGGCGATGCCGGAGGGTTGGCGGATGGAGAGAACCGAGCAGCCGACGATAAAATCGGGGACCATTTTCCCGGGAAAATTCAGAGTTTCCGAGAGCAATTGGCCTATGGTTGATCCAGAGCCGTACTGGATAATGTAGGCCGGGCAAGCTTTATTCTTCGGGTTTTCTCCGGCGGTGGCGTCGTCGCATTTTGCGGTGGCGCCGAGGACTAATTGGCATTTGGGATTTTGGCAGCCGATGAGCTTGGAGGAGGAGGACTTTTTGGGGATGAATTTTGGGGGGTTTTGTGAGTTGGGGAAGGAGCATTTGGAGCAGAGGTAGCGGGAGGTGCAGGGGAACCAGACGAGGCTGCTGCCGGTGTCCATGACGAACTGAAGAATCTGCGGCGGCGTGCCGAATCGGAGCGAGACGGAGTAGCCGCCGTAGCTGCGGGGGTAGAGAGGGGTTTTGGTCTGATATTTGGAATCAGTAGACGAAGAAGACGAAGATGAATTGACGGATTTGGGGCGTTTGAGAGCATGGGCTCTGGAGAGAGAAGCAGAGGCGAGAGAAGTGATGGTTTGGAGTGGATCTGAAGAATGGTGGGGGAATGGGGAAAGAGAGAGAGTGATTTTGGCGGAGGAAGAAGGTGAAATGAAGAACAGGAAGGAGAGAGAAATTAGAAAGAGAATCGAAGATGAAGATGAAGACGAAGACGCCATTGTTGTGAGCTTGATTTTCTCTGAGAATGAATACCGAGTGACTGAATGCAATGGGAACTAAAAGATGAGCCTTTTAAGGTTTTTTTTGCTTTGCCTTTTGTCTTTCAGTGGAGTCCACACACTCCACAAAGACGAAGAAGGAACAAGACGGAGGAGCCAACGGTAAACAGAAATGCTAGCGTATCATGTTCGATGTGGGAGATGTAATTTGCCATTCTAGTTCTAAATTTTACGAAAGGTACCACTTGGGCTTTTTGTAAATATCAGGAATTTCAGCGTCAAGTTTTGGACAAAGCACGGCAAAGAAAAACCAAAAGTACGCTAAAAGGTGCCAAAGTGCAAAAATCAACTCCGTATGGAGGTTTTACTAAATTTCTAACCGTTGAAAACGTAAACAAGACGGTGCGGTGCCGCAAGTAAGTGTAGCCACGCAATGTTCGGTTGGAGAGAGCAATAATCAGCTGCTTCCGATCTCAAAATCGCCCATGTATATAAGATCTCAGACTTGTCCCCCTAATTATTTACATGCGGAATTCTTCGCTGGGTAATAAAAAATGTGTGTTCTAATTTCTAATGATGTGATCTAGGGCTGGCAATTCGTGTTTACAGGCCGGGTTCGGGCCGACACGATTACGGCACGACACGATTATAGTGAGCACGAACACGACACGATTAATAAACGTGTCAAAAATCTAAACACGAACACGACACGCTAATAACACGGTTAACACGACACGACACGCGAACACGATTATTAAACGTGCCGTGACGGGCCGACACGAAAAAAATACGTTTATGACCCGTTTATGACCCAACTAGCAAAAATAGTGAATTTTATATTGTATTCAAAACTATATTAATTGACTACTTAATATCACTTATAGTTAAATTCATGCATAATAGCCGACACATATTAAAATATCTAAAACATCACTTATGACATATGTTTCAAAACATACCAATTACTAAACATCTAAAGAAGTTTGAAAACATAACCAAGTACATTTAAATAAGTTTAAAAACATAACCAAATATTTGAAAATTTAAGTGCATAAAATATAATCAACCATCTACAAGTCCATTGGCATATTTAAGTGCATAAAACATAAAACATATTTAAAGTTTAGGTTTATCCATTACAAATCATCCATTGGCATTTTGTAATCAACCATCTACAAGTCCATCTACAAATCATCCATCTACAAATCCATTGGCATTTTGTAATTTTATCAACATGCCATAACTTATTTAAAAGTTAGAGTGTTATATTAAGTTAACTCTTTTATCAAACACCCTTCATGCAAACAAGAGAATATAAATAAAACGGGCTGTGAGAGAATGAGAGAATGAGAGACGTGTCGGCCCGATTACGGCCCGTATAACTAAACGGGTTAAGCGTGTTAAACGGGCTGGCACGAATCCAACATGTTTATTTTCGTGTTATTCGTGCCAGCCCGTTAACGACCCAATTAATAATCGTGCGGTCTAAACCCATTTATCTCGTGTCGTTTTCGTGTCGTTTCATCGTGTCGTGTCTGAAATTGCCAGCCCTAATGTGATCTGCTTCTTCAAAAGTCAATCTTTTATTAAAATTGTTGAATTATTATACTTTTAAATTTAGTAGGACTATAACATGTTATTAAGTCCGGTAGTTGTAAGTTACGACATGTGTAACATTTTTTTTATAAGAACTTGTAATATAACAATATTAAAGCAAGTTATATGTAACATGGTGATAAGTTGTATTGAGGGCCCGTTTAGTTCGTTGATTTGAGTTGAGATGTGATTTTATGTAAAAAAATTTTACTGTAATAAAAAAATTAGATGTGACTATTTCTGAGAACTTTTTACTGTAATAAAACTCGAATCGGTGAAATGAACGTGACAGTATTAAATAAATGAACAAATAATGTTACAAAGACAAATAAAGAAATGTTGCATTTACAGGACTGATACGGCTACTGGGCTGAAGTCATAAGATCCTTATCATTATATTATGGGGTGTAATTCTCCAAGTGATTATAAAAAAACGCAGGTCTGCCAAGGTTTTCAATTTTTGGTAGAATTCCATGTTATATTAGATATACATTAAGCCAGGGTATTTGAAGTGCAAATCCTGTGGTTTTTACAAATCCATCAAATGGCGGGACCCAGAAGGGCGAAAGCAACATAAGTGGCTGCGTCACTGTTTGGGTGTTCGAAAAATGGCTGTTTCATGGAATCAAACACGTGAATTATGGATGGGAAGCGCGAGCCTAGCTGGCGTTGGGCAGTGACGTGTCGCTATCTCATGCGTCATCAAACTTTACTTTTTGTTTTTCTTTCTTTTTTTTTCGCTACTCAAAAAGGCATCATACTTAGACGGCTCGCAGCAATACAAAGTGAAAGGAGCGTTTAAAATTCATTTTAAAATAATTTTATTTTTTTATATAAAAATAAAAATAAAAATATTTTTAATTTTAAATAAAAATTATTTTTAAAAATGTGTTTATTAGTTTTATCAAAAAATTATTTTTAGTATAAAAAAAATTATTAATGTCTTTTTTTCTCTCTTTCTGTTCGAGAAAAGAGAAAATAAAAAACGACTTTACACTAAATTAAAAAATCATTTTTATTTCTGGGTTTTGTCTTTATTGCGCCAAACACTGTTTTAGAAACGTTTTTATTTTTTTTTTCGAAAAACGTAAAAAATAAAAATGGGATCAATTTTAAACACGGCTAAAATGTTGTCCAAATTTACATCGGATAATAATATTTGGAGGGTTTTTACGGTGAAATAAGTTATTTATTTTATTGATAGAAACTGTATTTTTATTGTTTGGTTAATTTTTTAACAGTCGGATCTATTGTAAGAGTACTTTTGTGTGACGTGCTATAAATTTTTAATACGATGCTGCACAAATTTAAATGTTAAAAAATTAATCTAACGGTTAAAAATAAATTTCTCCACACGTGGAGCAAGTAAAGATTCCCTTATATTTGACACAAGTCTTGAGAAACTTGAGAAAAGTCCGGGAATATAATGTGATTTTATCTTTCACAGCGTTATATTGCAACAAGCTTAATTATATGATAAAAAAGAAGCCAAGATAGATTTTGTTGCACAAGTTTATTAGGATTGGTAGATGAAGAATTTAATGTATACTTGTGTTGACGCCAGAGTTTCTCACACACCGATGGCCCACCGGCGAAGTATTGTCCCCACTTGGGCCCGCCGTGACGGGTGGGGTTTTGTCTCTTCGTAAAAGGCGCCTCGCTGGTAGGAGGGGTTGGCACTCTAGTACATATACCTCTTCAGACCCCCGTCTCCAACTGATGTGGGACTCTTGGTGTACAACAGTGCCCCCCGAGACGGGGGGACTGGGGAGGCAGGTCGTGGCCAAACGTCCCCAGTGGAGTCGCCAACTGTTGACGTCAGAATTTCTCACACACCGATGACCCACCGGCGAAGTATTGTCCCCACTTGGGCCCGCCGTGACGGGTGGGGTTTTGTCTCTTCGTAAAAGGCGCCTCGCTGGTAGGAGGGGTTGGCACTCTAGTACATATACCTCTTCAGACCCCCGTCTCCAACCGATGTGGGACTCTTGGTGTACAACAACTTGTTTAAGGACGGATAAGGAAAAGTTTGTGGCATAATGTGACGACATATTATTAGTTAGGCTACAACTTATTGAGTTGTATGGACTTACAGCTCGGCGCTTTCTTTTGAGATCTGGTCTGATATTGTACTAGTGATGTCACAATTACAATGACCTCAAATCTTGAACGTCAATTTAAAAACTATTTGTAAAAATTCAGTAGTAAGTGTTGGATCATTAATCTAACGTTGGGCTTATATATAAATAATTATGTGTTGCGAGCTGTCATATAAGGTTAAGCCTAATTAAAAGTGATATACTAAGGTTTAGGTATTTTAGGCTTTAATGTATCTAATAGGGTGTGGGTCTTTAATGTGTAAAGACTTAAGGATAATTTCTATTTTTATGATGGGCTAAAATAGAAATACCAAAAGATAACAGGGAAATTATCAATAAATGACAATTATGGTCCGCAGATCACATGTATCATTTCATTCATTCTGACATCCCATCATCAGAAAGAGTACAAAGAGAAAGTTAAAGGGTTCTTTAGGAAAACGTGTTGATCTGGATATGGATTCAGGTACGTTTCCGCTTACAGATTTATTAATTCTTGATGATCTAACATGAATATTATTGGCTTTTGAGTGGTGATTTTCACCAAATCTTTGATTTCTAACAATAAGATCACATTTAATTATAGGTTTCGGAATTGGAATCTCCCACGCTCAAATTTAAAAAAGTAATAAAAGAATATCATGAACTTCAGTATTGCAAAGCTTGGGATACAAAAAGTGTATAGAAGGTGACTTGGATTAATTTCAAAGGTTGGTACTGGAACTTATGAAGAATTTGGGAAATGCTGTGTATTTTAAAATAATTAAAAAAAAAGATAATATTTTTTTTTTAATTCATTTCTCTCTGGTTGTATAAATGAAAGGCGACATCAAAATTAAATTCTTACAAACCATTCACAAGAAAAAGGTGACAGGTATTCGACCACATAAGTGTTATTGTCATGATCGTGCCTATATTTTATCGTTGTTGTTGTCGTCGGCGTCGCCTTAAGATCATTGACATGAGTCAGCGACGGAGAAACTGAGATCCAGAGAGATAGAGCGATAAAGGGAAAAAGAGAGAAAGAGGAAGAGAGAGAAAGGCAAGGGGACAACAAGTTGATGAAAAGTGAATTATTTATGCACGGATAATATGATCATTTTAAAGGATAGTAAAAACTGAGAAAATTGGTGAAAGAAGCATAACTAACACCCAGTTTTCAAAAAGGTCATATGTATAATAAGGCCATAGCCCAGCAAGTAAATAATTCAAGAATGAAAAGAAAAAAGAAAGCCCAACCCATATAATTGCAGCTAACTGACTCCTTTTTTTATATTTTTATTTGGATGGAACAACAAACTCAAATTGATTAAAGTAAAATATTTCGAGCATGTTTTTTATATCTTTTATGAAGCCCTAGAAAATTCAAATTTATCACACCCACATTAATGCTACATTTAGGATCCATTTATTTCGTTGATTTGAGTTTTTAATTCGAGTTAAGATGTGATTTTATGTGATAATTTTTTACTGTAATAAAAAAGTTAGATGTGATTAGTTTTTAAAACTTTTTACTGTAATAAAATTCAAATTTTAAACTCAAATCGGTGAAATAAATGAGATTTTATGAATGGAAAACAAAAAGGAATTGACAAAATACTAAGGTGTGGAAAATAGAGAAGAAATGTGAACTTTTCTTTCATACAAATAAGAAGACATGAGGTATGATTGGCGTTAAAAAATATCCGGCCCCTTTACTTCTCGCAATTTTTTTTATCTCCTCGAATCTCTCATCCACCAAACGTGGACTAGAGGTTTGTGTTGTAACTGGTCATGTTAACTTTGCGACCAACCAATGCCGGCTCTTCCAGAATGCTACTTTTTTAAAAGGAAAATTGCATTTAATTAAAAATTAATAAACAGTCATTTTAATACAATGTTAATGACTCATTAAAGGGATAGACGCACACTTGAGACCTAAAAATATGAGAACACCTCGGCACACTAACAACAAACATACATAAAGCTCGAAATGAAGAAACCCCTCCCATCGAGATAGGCTTTCGAGTGTAGGAGGGATAGATTGCCAAACTCCACAATGAGGGGATATCTACATGACATAGAAAAAATTCTAGCCGGACCAAGATAATCCTATCAGGAGACATACAAACGGCCTTAAGTAGATCACTAAAATATAACAACAAACAGTAAGACAAACGAGGGTCGGGTGGGGAGACCATCGCCCTTATTACAAACACGAAAATTACATAAGAAAAACAGAAAAACCTTTGACCACTGCTGTTAGAAGCCTCCGATGAAGGGCAACCGGCCAATGGGCCGTCAAGAAAAATAATCGGCTAAGAGATCTCAACCACCAAACGACAAACTCGCCTAGAAACGAAGTCCATCCGTTCGGCTTCCAAGCTCCAAACTGGGTTAGATCCACCTAAACGGAACCACCACACCGTATACCGCAACCACTAATGAGAAGCTCACGACGAGACGAGCTGGAGGATCAAGTTTCATGGCCGGGAGTCCGACGACATGCCAGGAAGCGGCCCCAAAACTCCGGCCGTCGTTCACTCTTTTTTCTCTGGTTCGTGTGGGAGAGAGAGAGAGGAGGAAAGTTGAAAACCCTAAAAATCCTTTTGGTTAAGAAGTTTTGTTCGATATTCTTGAAGGCCATTTAAGCAATTGTTTAAGGCCCCAAATAATTAAAAATCCTAATTAGTTATATTTATTAATTATGATCAGTATTACTATAAAAATAAAAAAAGTAACAAATTAATCTTTTGGTGATAACTTTCCTTTTGTTCTTTAATATGTGATAAGGTCTCTTTTAAAATTTTCACATAATGCCTCAAATTTGCTCATTTTTTGAACCAGTAGGGGTGTCATGCAATCCAATTTTTTAGTCAAATAACATCCAATTCAATTAAAGGTCGATTTTAAAAATTCTATTCGATCCAATCTAATAATTAGTGTATCATTCACTTCAATCAAAGGTTGGTTTTTAGAAATTCTATTCAATACAATCCAATAGTTAGTGTATCATCCAATCTAATCCAATCCAATTAAAGTCGGTTTAGATTGGATTGGACCAATTGATTTTGTACTATGGCCTTTAATTTGTTGGGCTCCAAATTTTTTCACTTTTTTTTTCTTTTCTCTTCAACTGTGATAGAAATAGGTGCGTGAAGTAATTACACAAAATGATCTATATTGAACCTCCAGTTTAAAACGATAAACTTTTTTTTTTAATATTTGCATAATTGAAACTTTTTAAACTAATGAAATGATCATTACGGTAATGACTGTGTCATATGAAGGATAAATATTGCTGACAAATTATAAAATTAGATAGCTTTTAAACTCTTAGTGTTATATTAGACATTCATGAAATTCACTAAAGAAAATAAACATCAAATTTTAGTATTAATAATATGCAAGATAAATACATAAATATTTAAAAAAAATTATATATAGCATAGGTAGAGTTTGGATTGGTTTGAATTGGATATTTTGAAGATAAATTAACATCTGATCCAATTTAGGTCGGTTTTTAAGAAATGAAAGTCAATCCAATCCTATTAGTACCGGTTATTCATAAAAATGAATTAAATTAGATTGAATTGAGTCGGTTGAGCTGATAATTAGATCATTTGAACACCTCTGTGAACAGACCCTGCGACCAACAACCAGTACGTACGTACTTACCCAACCCATACAATTGCGTACTACTACAAATTTATCTACAATAATTACTAAGTCCGTACCACCATATTTATGATTTTATATGCAACTTTTAATTAGTTTAAAAAAGGCAAAAAAAGAAATTTAGGGCCGTTTAGTTTGTTAATTTGAATTTTTAATTTGAGTTGAGATGCAATTTTATATGAAAACTTTTTATTGTAGCAAAAAAATTAGATGTGACTGTTTCTGAGAGCTTTTTACTATAATAAAACTCAAATTCTAAACTCGAATTGGTGAAATGAAGAGAGTGTTAGTATATCTGTACAAATAACTAGGATATATAGAAATAATATGCAATTCGAAATTTCGAACATTGTCAAGGCTTCTTACACATGATTTTCATCATCGGCACAATAACATTATAACAATTAACAAGACGTTAAAAGGTAAGTACATGCACGTCAAATGTCACAATGTTCTTGCTGAAGCCCTAACCTAGAATTCACCAAATCAAACTCCATAAAAGAATCCATCAACAAGTAATTCCCCAACAACACCGCCGGACCACTGCTCAACCCCACATTGGGACCGACACCGCCGACAACATCCGTCGTAAGGGACAAACACACTGCGCCGACCTTGTCATCAATCAAGAAGTATTTCTGCGTAGGGAAATCCATCTTCGCAACGCCGTCAAACACAAAAGACAACACCGGAACCATCGTGATATCCTGACAAGAAGTAGAACTAAAACAAGTCCCTAAAACACCATGATCAGGAGCCCTACTAAAATTACCCATGTGGTTCTCAAACTCATGCCTCACAGCCTCGTATATCGAGCGTTCCAAGAAAGTGAAGGGAATCCCGGTGTCCACTATCGTCCCTCCATTGCCGTCGCGTTTCGGAAGCTGTTTTTCGACCGGTATCGCTATCCGCTTATCTCCGACGACGATTTCTTGGAGCTTAAGGTAGTAGTACCCGCGGAAGTGGGGGCCTAATTCGACGGCGACATCGAACAGCGGTGTGTAAGTAAGGTCGGGGTATGAAACGCCGTCGTCTAAGACCAGGTGGGAGTATATTGAGGAGTCGTTTTGAAGTGAGAGAGTAAACGGAAGGAGAATTTCTTTAGGGCCATTTGGGAAGGAAGTGATTGGTTGGCGTTTCCAAAGGCGGCGTATCCGAGCGGTAGACGGGAAGGGGAGTTTGAGCAGCCGATGAGGAAATCAGGGATGTTGTTTTCCATTGTCTCTGTGATTAAGTGGCCGAATGTTGATCCGAATGTAAAACCTGCATTACTTAGATAATACATAGCAGACTTAGTTAAAATAGAACCTAAATCATTAGCGTACCTATATATAGCAGCTAATTAGGAATAGGAGTGTTATCTTATATAATTTAATGTCCTTTCATACATGGTAACCTTTAGGGGTTGTTTGGTAAATAGGTTGGAACTCTAATCTAATTTTGATTTTGCTGCAATGTTTTTTTTTTTTTCAAAATAATTTGAACTTAAAAAGTTATGCTACAGTATTTTCTTTCAAAAATTCAAATCACCTAATTTAAATCTATAAACCAAACAAGCCCTTAAAAGAAGTTTTCGTAACCCGAGTTAAAATTGATCACACACGTGTCTAACTTTGTAACGACAGGATCAAAGAAATTCTTTTTTGCAAAACAAGCAATTATCAAATTTTTTAAATACAAAATCGATAAATGTAATCCTTTTAATGTTAATGGACGCGATGATTTTTAAGCGTTTATCAATAAAAAGTAATAATTCACATTTTAAGTAAGTGTTTATTAAAAGAAATAAAATTATTTTGTTACCCTTTGATATAGTGAAACACCCCGTTTATAAAACCAAAAAAACATAGAAAAATTAGGAAGATGACCAGTTTTGGTTGCCCTTTAAATTAAGGCTGGATCTTTTTTTTTTTTTTATAATCTTGATAAATACCCATTGAAAATACATGGATCATGATTTTTATCATTTACTCTTGATTCATAACCATTTTAGTCAAATAATTACCCTATCAAAAAGGTATTGTAAGAGACGTAAAGATTCAGACTCATGCACTCTTAAAGATAAATTCTTCATTTTTGTTATTTTTTTTTTAGCTAAATGGTCTTTTTTTTTGTTTTACTATGATCAACTTATATATATACCATGGTTTATCAATGATAAACTGATAAATTATTAATTGATATTGATTAATAACTGACTAATGTTGGTTTATCAGTTATGAAACACCAAGTTAATCAATAATATATTAAATCACAAATCAGTAGTCACTACTTAACCCTTTCTAAAAATTGCCATTTTCCTAATTTAACAAAATCTGGATCATTTACTAAAAGAATACTTAAGAGACGGCCATTTACATTAAAACCCAAAACAAAATTAACACCAGCAGGACAAATTTTTAAACACTATACCATCTGTTGTCCATGAAGCAAACATAAATTCATAACCGGGGCAAAGCGATGCATATCTGCAATTAGAATTCTTGCCATGGATCCAAGCACATTTCCCAGCAGAAGAATAGCAGTGAAGGGGTTTTGAGGAGACTGATTTATCCGGATCAAAAGCCGGGCTTGGTGGGAGTTCCATGTTTGGGAAAGAACATTCCGTGCACATATAGTTTTAGGTACAAGGAAACCACATATAGGAGGAATCAGTGGACATGATTAAGGGTGGCAACTTGTGTTAATGGGTCATATTCATGTCAACCCGTTTATTAATCGTGTCAGAAAACATCAATATAAACACGACTTGTTTATTAATCGTGTCAAAATGTGAACCAAACACGACTCATTTATTAATCGTGTTAATCGTGTCAACCCATTTAAATTAATATATTGAATAAATAACTAATATAATAATGATTTATTTAACACGGTCAAGACAAGTTTAATATGTTTATTGGTCAATTTATCTTTTCTTTTAAGAAAATTAAATGAATTTTACCTACAAATATTAAAATTCACATTATTTGTAGTTAATATGTCATATAAACTTTCATATTATATCACATATCATTAGATTGCAGATGACACATATAGTTATTCGTGTCACTTCGTGTTAGGAGGTCAATCATAACCCAACCCATTTATTAATCGTGGCAACTCGATTATGAACAAAACTCATTTATAGTAAACCAAAACCCGCTAATTTCGTGCAGGTTTCGAGTCTTGTCATCTCAGCCCTAGACATGATAAAGGGTATGCTAGTTTTCTTGAGAATTCCAAACCCTAGAGAGATCGGATAAGCTCCGAAGCTGCGGGGAAAGAGCAGGAATTTCGTCGGAGGGTCTTCTTTCTTGCGTCTGAATTCGTTTTCACCTTTGCCTTTCTTGGCTTTGTACATGCTTCTCGGGGATTTAATTCCTTGGTTTTTTTCTTATGGTGACCACGGGACGCTCAAGTCCTCTGAAGGGGATGCGTAGGAGCTTTTTGAGGAACTCACTTTGTATGGAATCTCATGTAGTTTTACGTTGATCACGATGAAAAGAAGATATAGGGAGGGACGTGGTGATAATATTGTTACTGGGATTGATTGTTGAATATGAGAAGGGTAAGAGGAAGAAAAACAAAAGGCAAATAATTAACGAACTATTCGCCATTGTAATATTTCTCTGTCTTATATATTTATGTGTACGTACTCTAAATGTCTAGAAGGATAGAATCTTATATCTCATAATATATGGTATATTTTACGTTGTACGTATATATGATGAAAATGAGAAAGGCTTAATATAGGTAACTTGTTTTTGTTATAAAAGGCTATTCAATAGTGTTACTCAAATAAATAATCTAACGGGTTCTTTCTCTTTTCAGCATATTTCTTCGTTGTTTGCAAGTTGAACCATAAACTTCAAAACTTGTAGTCCAACTGATAACAAAAATTAATTGATAGAGGGCAATTAGGATCTCAATGCAAATTATATTAAAAAGTTTAGGGGTCCAACTAATTATCATTTAATTATAAAAAGTTCGAAACGGTGCAATGTTTGTGCAGACATCATGGGGGTATTCCATCCATTAACTGATGGACCTTATCATCAAATATTAAATAAAATATAATTGTTAAAGGTAATTATCAAATTTACGTTGTCCCACCAAAAAAAAAAAGATTATCAATGTTAGGTCCAAAATAAAAGTTAAAATTTATATAATGTGACTCCATGGCTGATAGAAAAACAGATAATTATTTATTTTTATTTTTAAATAAAGATAGAAACCTTTTTAGCTTTCTCGAATGGGGGTTTGAATATCATGAGTAAAAGACCTTCAGTATTACCGAAAAGGCAAAGATTTCTAATCAATTAAAGAAATTGCTTATCCATATAGCATATAATACATACATAATATATATGTACACCTAATATGTATTCTAAGAACAAACGTCAAAAAGTTGGTTATTATACTTCACGCCCTTAATCCTAATACAGGTATCGTATTCCAGAAGAGGTATTATTTCTATCTTCTACGTACTTTGATCACATGTGTTGATCCTTCTATTTTTTTTTTATTATTATGATTAATTTTTTTTTTTTTGTGTAAAATGTGTTGATCTTTTGAGTTGCACATTTTTTTCTTTACTGAAATTTGCCTCTGTATTATTTGAGTTACAGGTTATAGAAATACGTAAAAGGATACATTAAAGCTTAAATATCTCATGACACCCTAAGTTAAACGCAAAAGGCAACAGCTAATAAGGCTAGTAGTCTAGGAAGTGGCAAGCCTCTTTTATAGTTTTACTAGTTTTGGCATGTGGGATGTACTTAGTTATAATTGATGTTTTTATAACATAAATTACAAACAACAATAAGCAAGAAATAAAAAATAGATGAAGATTTTTATTTAGAGATTAAAAAAGAGTATATATTAAGTAGTAGTATTCCTGTTCTAAAGAAAATTTCTCACCTAACTCCACCATAAAATGTAGAGTTTGAATCTCCACACATCATCTTTTTCTTTTTTTTTTAAAGAAGTATATGTTAATAATAGTTTAAGAGAAAATGTTATGTTTAATTATAAAAATACGTGAAACATTATAAATTATAAGACAATAAAGTAAAAAATAAATAAATAAAGGAGTTGAAACTTAAAAATAAAAGGAAAAAAAAGTAAAACACTTAAAAATTTACCGTCTTGAAAACCACCATGAACATAAATTATGAAATAACAAAAGAAAAATATAAAGGAGTTAAAACTTAAAAATGAAAGAAAAAATAAAGTAGCTGTTTAGAACTACTATATAATGTACAACAACTAAATATCTACTTTTTATATACTTAGGATTAGGATTAGGATTTAACACGTATGCAAGACAAAAGAAAGAAATAAAAAGTTGAAAAAAAATAAATAACTAAAAAGGTTATGGAAAACAAAAGGAAAAATAGAAGAGTTAAATAAAAGATAAAACAAGCAAAGAAAAGAGAGAGAGGGAAAAAAAAGATCAAACTAGTGTGTAAATGACTATAAAAAATGAACATTAAAACCACTCTTTTATATTTAGCATTTACTATATAGATAAGGTAGGATTTAACATTTAGATTTCCATAAAAAGTGAAAAAAGATAAATATGATGGTCCATATTCTAGGTTGTTTACTAACACATCATTTTTTTTAATTTCAAGTGTTTGAAAAGAGAAAAAAAATGAAACAAAAAGAGAAACAAAAAAAATGTTGAAAGAAGCAAAGAACCCTATTTTTTTTAAAAAAAGAAAAGAGCTAAAAGGACTCGTTTAAAATTTTTGTGACTAAAAAACGAATAGCAGAGCTATGATAGCTCTTTATATGTGAACAATAGTATTAGTCGAGAAGGCCGTGAAAAATTTTTGAGTAGAGGCTTATTTTTAGAATTTTTGTTTTAATACGGGACAATTAGAAAGAAATTTATGAAAAAAACTTTTAACATAACAATATATTAAATCATTATCGGAAGGAAATATTTAAGTAGGATAATGTTTGGGAAAAAAAAAATTAATTGAAGTAAATGAAAGATAAAAAGTTTTTAAAAAAAAGATAAGTACAAGAATATAAAATTTTTGGAAGAAAAGAGAGAGAAAAAAGCGATCATAAAAAGCCCAAACAAAAACCACCGAAAAAAAAAAAAAAAAAAAAAAAAAAAAAAAAAAAAAAAACAAAGCACCAAAACGGTGCGAAACGACGACGAAAGAAGGAACAGTGAGGCCCCATTTCTAAGATATAGTGGTATAAAACATACGCGTACACAAATAATTCATCTGTTTTTACTTACTAATTTCTTACATTATTATTCCTGAACGAAAGTAAAAGGTTACTACATATTATATGGTCGTATTGGCCAGAAGAGAATACTTTGTCGTGTTGAAGGGAAAAAGGATATTTGAGCTCCTAAATCTTAGATATGTGAACATGGCTTTAAATTACACTATTTTTTCCTCTTTTCTTGATAGGTACGTGCCCAAACTGGTCCCAGAAAGCAAGAAGAAGAAGTTTAACCTAATTATGATCTGGTTCTAATTGCATTATTATAATACAATTAATTAAGCCAATTCGAACCATATCAATCGGGGACTGAATTAGTTACAAAGAAAAACACATGAATTAGAAAAGCAGCAGTTGATTAGCATGCAACTACTTATGGCTTCTCTCTTGCAAATACATCTCTGGACCTTGTTTCTCTTGTGTTTCTTCATCATCATCTCACCCATTCTCAGCGCGATCACCAAGAATAACCATCTCCAAGCCCTCAACAAATTTGTACCAACTTCAAACGACGAATATTATCCCCGTAATCTAGTTTGTTCATCAATATATATATATATATATATATATATATATATCCTCTAAAGAGGCGACTTTATTGGTGTAACGAGAAGATCAAACATTACTATCAACACTTTAGTAAGGAAATCTTTATAAAAATTATTTTTATTTATCTATTTGATTATTTTTGGATATTTGAGGGGAGGAGGATAATTTATATGTAATTCCAAGCAACTTACAGATTAAATAACCGCATTACATTTCTGTATCTTTGAACCTTGGATATGCTAAATTATAGGATTAAATAACGACAACTCAGGTCCCAGCTCCCAGGTTTATATTATCATTTGTAATATACGTATAAAACTATATAATTTGGATCAGTATCTAAGACTGAGATCTGGCCGTGGCCGTCCATATCTTTTTGCTTCCATTAGAGATTACTTCAATCTTTGTTTGACACCGAATTAACTAAGTACATATCCATGTTTGTTTCTTTATGGTAGGTTTATCTAGTTTGATATATTCAAATAGAATTAAGCTAAGAATTTTCAACTACCACAGGCAGAAATTTTTAGTTTGTTTTATCGCTTGCTTGGAAAAATTGCTTTTGTGAGAACAATTTGGGACCATTATAATTGGATATATCAGTTTGACCCATTTTACAATTAACATGAACATATTTATCCATGTAAATCTCGAAAACCACTTCTGAAACCACTTTTACAGAAAATAGAAATGAAGAAAAACCACTTTTGAAACTCGTTGGATAGCCCGATTTTTGAAGGGCATGTTCTTTTAATTAACTTAAATCACAGCTCATTTTTTATTATAGTATTTTCTCTTATAAAAATTCAAATATAACTTTTTTATTATAGTGTTTTCTCTCACATACTGAATTCAAATTTTTAACTCAAGCTCAAGAAAAGAACATGCCTTAAATCAACTTAGTCCTAAAATACTGGGCACTAAACGTAACTTTTTTATTATAGTGTTTTCTCTCACATACTGAATTCAAATTTTTAACTCAAGCTCAAAAAAAGAACATGCCTTAAATCAACTTAGTCCTAAAATACTGGGCACTAAACCATAAAAATAATATAATTTGAGAGTTTATCTGGTAGAGTCTCATTACTGATATATTTTGTTAAATTTAGTTAAATATACATCAGATTAAAAAAATATATACAGAATAAATAATTTTTAATACACATTTAACAGTTGAAAACATGGACATTTCAGGAGGTCATTTTTTCAAAACCAACCAGAAAAACTCTCTTTTTTTATAATGATTGTTTTCCTGATAGGACCATAAAGAATGAACTAATGTATATAATTCTTTATTTTTAACTATCAGATCTTTATTAAAAATTATTTATTCTGTATATTTTTTAATTTGATGTGATTTTAATTAAATTTAATAATAAAAAACAACTGATACTACCGATAAAAAAGTTCTACCGAAAAAAAAAGTCTGTGTTTTTAAAAGTAAATCAATTAAGGCACCGATCATTTCACTGATTGAAGTTTAGAATTCGAGTTTTGTTACAATAAAAAACTCTTAGAAACAGTTACATCTAATTTTTTTATTATAATAAAAAAATTTTATATAAAATCACATCTCAATTTAAATCAGCGAACTAAACGGTCCCAAATATAAATTTTCTTCCCCTGCATAATTTATGTTTTTGAACTGTAAACCAAACATAATTGCACCCTTTTTTTAAACTTCAGAGCATCAGCCAATTACAAAATTAAGAGCTTTTTAGAACACTGAAAATGAAACACGAATCAAATCTGAACTTTTCAAAAGACCCGCATATTTTAATATTATTCGTTTTTTTTTTTTTTTTTGGCCTTGGGGTGTAGTTTAAAATTCCCAATTTTCCATGCTGGTCATAGGCTCATAGCTAAGTTGGATGTGATAGGAAATCATCATGTTGTTTCTTTTGAGCGTTGGCAACCACCAACCATAAAAATCATGTCTAGAGGCAAATCTATCCCTTTTCTTTTTCTTTTTCCTATTTTTTAAAACTTTTCAAATACATAGCATGTTAATCATTGGGGAGAAAAATGTGGAGTTGAAAAATGTAGATCATCAAAATCATATCTAAAGTACTTGCCATGAGCCTAGCAATTGACCCAAGTTGTTTTTAAGTTCTTGTAAATTGTAATCTAATCTAATATACAATGTTGGAATGAAATATTAAGCTGCAACTTGCAAGTTGCAATCAAATCATCAAACTACACATAATCATAGAGAATTGATAGCTAATACATCCGATTGACTATTTCTGTTTAGGCAAGACTTGTATGCATTAGAACATCTTCGTTACAGTGTGTTAATATCAAATTTTAGCATTTTATTAGAAAACCCACTACAATAAAATGTTATTTTTATGCTAATTGTACATATATTATATTTGGTGGCAAATTTGACATTAAGTATAACATATGCCAAATTTCTTATTTAGTTCTTATTGATGTATTGAGATTTTCATTTAATCATTACTTGTCCTTTTCATATTCTTTTAAAATTGAAAGTTTCCTTTTATAAGTTTTAAAACTTGAAAAAGATGAAAATATCCAATTATAATGGTCCCCCAATAGTTCTCTCGAAAGCAATTTTTCCAAGAAAGTGATCAAACAAACTGGAACCTGAACAAATCAACATAGATATGTACTTGGTTAATTTGGTATCAAACAAAGATTGAAGAATCTCTAATGGAAGCAAAAAGATAGGGACGGCCAGATCTTAGTTTTAGATTAAAAATATTTAATCCTATATATAGTTTAGAATATCCAAGGTTCAAAGATACAAAAATATAATGCGATTAATTAATCTGTAAGTTGCGCGGAATTACATATAAAATTATCCTCCACCCCCTCAAATATCGAAAATTAAACAATTAGATAAATGACAATAATTGTTTTAAGATCTCCTTACTAAAGAATTGATAATAATCGTTTGATCTCATCGTTAGAAAAACAATGTCGCCTTCAAAATGCCGAGTTTATAGAGATTGCCGTTTCTATGATTTCGTGACGTCTTTCATTGATATTGTTGTTGTTTAGTGACGTTGATGCTCTCTTTCCCCAAGATACTGTTTTAATTGTTTGTTGTCGTTTTTGCTTAGTGAGATTAGTTTTGCTCCCTATAAATGACATGATCAGATTTTGTCTTGATTTTTATTACGAGAAGGAAACTTTTGTAAAATACCGCAACAAGGGGGGTACAAAAAATGCTTTTGACGTTATAATTTTTCTTTATGTTAATCTGGTTCTCTGTATTTGTTTATTAGACTTTTTTCTTCTAAGGTCGTTTCTTTCTATTATCGTCGTTCTAAATTTCTCTTTTTCTAATATGTTATGACCTCGTTTATTAGGACTATAGTTTTTATGTTCCTAAATTTTTTCGTAACGTTGTCATTTTACATTTGGTTTTTTTTTTAAGGTATTTTACATTTGGTTTTTGGTTCCAAGCCCAGCTATAGTTTTTTGTTGTTTTTTAGCACGTTGTCGTTTTTCTCGGGATGTTGGTTTTTGCAAAGACCTCGTTTTTATTTCATTGCGATTAGATAGAGAAAAAAAAAATCTAATCTACTCTATTTTTACAATTATAATAATGTACTTTCACACAATTGAAAATATGAGTTGTGATTAAGATTGAAATGATAACTTGGTAAATTCGTCTCTCCAAAGTTCAGATTCGTTTGAAGTTTTTTCAGCATTAGTATGTGATTAAATAAATAAATTCAAGAGTGTATAATGGGACAACAATAAAACGGAAAATTGGAGACAGCATAAGGAGGTTTTCTGGTACTCCTAGTGTAGCATTAGGCCATATTTTTTTAATTGTTATATATGCATATTTCTTGATTTTTACGAAATTTTATGTAAATTTAATAGACAAAAAATATGATGTATTAATATGTTAACGTACTAAAAAAGATCTAATAATGTATATAAACTTGTTTTGTTCCAAGCTTAATTAACATTCTCTTTCTTTTTCAAGATCTCTCTCTTTTATTTTATTTATTTATTTTTTATTTTTTTGCCCTTTGCCCCTCAGCCTTTTTCACTCTAGCGTTAGACCGAGCTTTTTGCAATTCTAGAATGATGCAGGTGAGAGAGTCACGTCGAGTGAATTTGAAATGCTTAGGTCTCGTTTGGTTCACTTGTTTAAGGTAGGGTTTGTCCATTTCATAATTTAAGTTTTTATTGCTACAGTATTTTCTCTCATAAAAATTTAAATTTAACTTTTTTACTATAATATTTTCTCTCATATACATAACTCAAGTTCTTAACTTGAGTTCTGAACATGGACAAAAATTTCACTAAAATTTCTGAAATTTCGATGGAAATTTTAGATTTTTGAGGGTCTCGAAATTTTTTTCACTATAATATCAATATAGGGAAAATATCAAAAATATCAGTAAATATCGGTTGAAATATCGATATCGGTTTACATATAGAGTAATTATGGCAGAATGTCAGAAAATTTCAGCAAAATTTCGGTGGAATTTCAGTGATATCAGAAATGGAAATTTTAAAAGTTTTTTTTGTTTTTTTTAATATGTTTTATAATATATGTTTTCTTGCAATATTTCTTTTGTCATCGAGCAAAGAGAGTGAGGAATATCAAGAATGCAAACATCTGAAGAAGATAATCTTTCCATTAGTTTACAATCGATAAATTTAGCTTCCAATTATTGCAATTCTTCCAAGAGACTTCTAACGTTCATTATCCATACAATCATAATTGTGGAAACTATAATAGGTATGGAATTTTAAATTATCCTAACCCGAACATCTCACTACCATCTAGGCAAATGATTAGGGAAATTCACAGTTGCTAATTCATAAAAATACAGTGGGAAAGTCAACAAACTTTCATGTGGCACGTTCATAATTATGTTCAATATTATTCAAATAACATGTCATAATACCAATATTGTTTGAATCAAGATACGATCGTGACCACATTTGAGCTTCATAGAACTTTCTTTGGGTATTAAGAAATATGTACGAAGCTTTTTTTTATGTAAAACTTGTTTATTTATGTAACTTTTTAATGTTAATGTTATCAAAAAGTATTAAAAATAACGTAAATTTTTGTCATTTTCATAAATGTCTTTTTTGATATTTCCACCGATATTGATATTGCCACCGACATCAATATTTTTTCTGATATTTTCATAAAATTGGAGTACCAATATTTCTTCTGATATTGATATTTTCATCCTTAGTTGTGAAACATACCCTTAATGATTCTGATTCATATTTAAATAATTTGTGAGAGAACTATTGGTGAGCATTCTTTTGATTCAAATTCTTTGTGAGAAGAAAATATTGTAACAAAATTAAAATCATGAGTTTAAATGTGTGTACCGAACAAAGTCTTAATCTCCATCGTTTGGAGAAAAATGCTTGAGAGAACTGCTAATATCAAACACTACAACCAATAGAAAGTAAACTCTTACACTTATGAGTCTTATGTTATATGAGGTCAGGCATCTATTTTGATTTGTATTAAGTACCGTTGATGTTTCTAACATTAGTCAGACGATAAAATTAAAAAGATTTCTTTAGTAGCACAATGAATTACCAAAAACATTATGTTTTTAACTATCAGATTTATATTAAAAATTATGTATTCTACATATTTTTAATTTAAAATATTTTGATCATATTCAACGATAAAAGTTGACCATATTAGTAAGGAGACCTTATTAGAAAAAACCCTAAAATTAAAAAATTATAAAGAAAAGCATTGCCATGCCATACTATTATATGTTAAAATTTTTCAAAAAATTACAATCAAAATTTTTATATAAAAATGGTTTAAAAAACATATAATATTTATGTATCTTTTTTATAATTTAAGTAATAATTTAATTTTTTTTATGTGAGAGAAAATATTATAATAAAAAAATTAAATATAATTTTAAAAAAATACTATAATAAGAGAACTTAAATAATAATAAAAAAAACGTAAAATACTGGTAGGTGTCGGGCTTTCAGTTATATCTATATTAAAAATGATCATATGTCTTTTATACCTCTTAATTCTGATACAATTTTTGATGTAATTTTGGTCAATTTTAAGGTCAGAAACGTGCACGAGTTTCTTATTATTAGCATAAGCGGAGAGAAAGAAGAAAATTACGAAATCCTAATCCCACCACCATCAAATCAAAACAGCATTTAAGTTAGAATGACAGAAAGATGTCCAATCGAACTTATTTCATCTCTGTTTGCATTAAATTTGCGATGTGGCCTTTGCTTCGATGAAGGAAAGACACAGAGAAACCAACCCCCAATTCGTCAAAACAAAACAAATCAAAACAAGACAAAAAGCCTGAGGACATATAAAAACCAAACGTGGACAATTCAACGATGATCTCTCTCTCTCTCCTCTCTGTCTCTCTCTCCTCTCTCTCTATAAACATATAATTCCAATGCTTTCTTTCATCAGTCGGTTGCTCTGCCGGCGGCTTGTCGCACGTGTGTCATCTCATCTTATCTCATCACCACGTGAAATTGACTTTGTGGGCCCCGCTCAGACAATGAATCCCTATTTTCTAGTCGCCTTTCTTGTGCTTTTGCTTTTCCGCCGTTTATCTTAAATGTTTCTAATGACGTCATCTCTGCGTACCATAATAAATCGTGCGGTCGTAACTAGGTCCACGTTATTGTGTGTCGGCAAGGAATGAAATTGCCGAATATGCCTTTTGTCCTTTTTTTTTCGGTTGGTTTAGTGTTCGTTTGGTTAGTAAATTCGTGTTATAATTTAAATCATAATTTATTATTTATTATAATATATATATTTTTAAAAATATATATAAATTAAAAATAATTTTAAATTATAATTCTGAATTTATAAACTAAACGTCTATTAAATTTTTTTAACTTAACTATTTCCCCCGCACGTTAACACATATTAGTTGGTTAAATTTGTTGTCTGATAAATTTATATAAAATCATGTAAAAATTAAGAAATATATAGCTTTAATAATTAAAAAAATTTAATCTACTAATACGCTAAGTATATTGAAAATTTTCTCTTATTTTTTTCTATAGTTTTATAAATCTGGCATATTAAGGTTTTTTTTTCTCATCGACATATTAAGGTTATTTAGAAAAGTTATATATTGTTTAGGATTTGTTCTTTTGTCGTTTTTGACTTAGGGTGATTTGAGTGTAGATCTTGAGCTGAGTTTGAGTTATAACTTGAGTTGAAGTTGTAATTTGAGTTTGTGTTTAGTTGTATACATTTGAATTATGGTTTGAGATTATAATCTATTTGAGTTTGTGTTTGTTTCTACTAAAACTTGAGTTGTGAATAGTAACTTGATTTTTCCTTTTTTTAATTTAATTGATTAATGGGTTTTTAGGTAATTAAAAAATCTATAAATAAAAGTGGAATCATCTATAAGTAGCAATAAATTTAAAAATAAAGTTAAAATTTTTCTTCATTTAATAAATTAAAAAACCATATATAAAAAGACTAGAAGATCAGTTTCTATTATAATGGAGAGCAAAAAGGACAACAAAATATACATAATTTATAACATAAGTCTACATACACCATGTAATATCACCTCACAGCACTTGAACATCAAAATTTTAGGTTATTAGCGTGTACGACGATTACGCTACACTGTCCACATTGTGTGTGCCCTTTCATCCCTTAACGCATTCATCTCATAATTCAATGGTTGTTCTTCGTGGTTGTTATTGTCGTTGATGTCCTCTTCAACATTATGGGGATCAATGTCCGCAACCGGAAAACCATTGTGAGTACTGATCTAATAGTGTGTCTCCATTACGGTACATGTGGATAAAATTATGCATTATAATTCCTGAGCCTATTTGATTACAACTTCTTTCATTACATGATTTTTGCTTCAAATGTACATATGTATTACAACCGGATTGGATTTCACCACTAACTAGATGGCATGAAGAAGGGATAGAGATGTCAATTGGAGCCCCAAAGCAGAGGTGGAGTTGCATCGGCGACTAGGTGACTTTAATTTAGCCCACTCATCCGATACTGCAACAAACCGAGACAAGTATGCTGAATGGGCAACCCAACTAAGTGAGCATTTTATCGTCCCTCTAACTTGGGACAAAGTGAAACAAAAAGCTGGTAGACTGAAGAAAATGTTTGATACTGAGTTTCTACTTCGTACTGCCACCGGACTTGGTTGGGATTCAATTCATAAGAAACCCACCTGCACTGACGAATATTAGCAACAATTTATCAGTGTAAGTTTGATGCTTGATTGATTACGATTTGTATTATTGCGCGTTCGCCAATTCATGGGCAACTAGGACCTTTGAGTATGGCCAGGATGAAACACCAAACAGTCCGCCTCCACCACCACAACAATGTGATGACAGCCCCATTAACATTGAAAGAGGACCAACAAGTTTTAATGACGGTGAGGATTTACCTTTTAGAGATATGAGGCAAAGCCGCGCACCATGTGCCAAATTCTCATCACGATTGATACGTAAAAAGTCAAGCCGAAACACTCGTAGAGTCTCACCGACCTTTATGGAGCGTGTCGTGGATCGACTCGTAAGTTTTATAGAAACAAGTAGTCAGACTCGAGGTATAAATTCATTTGCGAATATGTCCGTTCAAATTGAAAACATTGAGGATCATTGCATTAATTTATTAGGAACGTTGCAAATACCCCAAGATCAGTACCTTTTCATGTTCAACTTAATGACTTTGAATCCTAGACTTCAGCGGTCATTCCTTTGTATGCCAGAACACCATCGGCTTGCGTGGATTCAGCAGACTATGGAGCAGTGTGCAAATCAACAAGTTCCTCCTCCGCCACCACATCAAATGCCTATCCCCTCATTCTTTCTGGCGAACGTACAACCGAACCCTGCACCTGCCTACACATTCCATCAAACCACTTCAAATTTTCAACTGTATGTGGCACCATTTCCAAGGCCACCATTTCCAATGCCACGTGGATGGGATGGTTCTTCACAACTGTGATGATGGCGACAGACTTGGTTGACAATCCTAGATTACATTTACTTGTTACGAACTTAAATAGGCTTGTCGTTATTTATTCATTTATGGTTTTATTTCCTTCATTATTTGTCGTTATTAGTACTGAAAAGCATATCCAATTTGAGGACAATGTTGTTGCTTAATGCAAACTAATTTTCTCCAAGAGTTGTTTTATATGATTTATAGTTATGCATACGATTTGCAGTATTTAACTTTATGCTTTATTAGTTGAAAAATTTGGCACGGATGGATATAGGTGGGAATTCAAACCCAATGGATTTTAATGAATCAGCAAATGATAGTGAGGATGATTTTTTCATGCAAGTGGTAGTTGCAGCGACTTTGTTATGTGTTGGATTTGTGTACAGAGAACCTTCCCGCCAAAGGCACACTTCAGGTTGGGGAGGTGCAATTAGAGTGAATTATTATCTGGAACGCAGTCCAGCAGTGATGTATAACAAAGTCCGTATGAGTAGTGATGCATTCTTGCGTCTACGTTATATCCTTGAGGAGAGGGGCTTATTGCAACCGATCGTCCACCTAAATGTTGACAAGTAATTATTCATATTCCTAACTATATTATGTCAGAACCAAACTAACAGGGAGGCGCATAACCATTGGCAGCGATCTGGATCAACGGTGTCAGAGTACTTCACCAAAGTTCTTGAGGCGGTATGCACATTGAAGAAGGACTTCATTAGACATCCAGATTTTCAAACCGTTCACCCGCACATACTTGCTAGTGGAAACAAATACTCGCCGTGGTTCGATGTAAGTTCGGTATTCTACATTAATTAGGCACATCTAAATTTTAATGCAGTTTATAATGCTTTCTAAAAATTATTACCTTATATAATATAACCAACAAAACTCTTGTAAATGTGAAGGATTGTGTTGGCGCACTTGACGGTACTCACGTCCCATGTGTTCCTCCTCGCGAAACTGTTAAACTTTATAGAAATAGGAAGGGGTTCTTTTCACTTAATGTGCTTGCGGTGTGCTCATTTGATATGAAATTTACGTACATGTTATCTGGATGGGAGGGTTCGGCACACGATGTGAGAGTACTCGCATCCGCCTTAGATAGCCCAATCAAAAGATTTTTGAAACCGCCACCACGTTAGAGAGCAATAATTTTTTTATATGTACAATGACATTCCAAATACTTCATCCGTACGCTTATTTGTTAATTATTATACGTATATGTATAGCAAAATTTTACCTCGTCGACTCGGGTTATGCTAACAACGGATGCTTCATGGCACCATATCGGGGGACAACGTACCATTTACAAGAGTATAGGAATCGCCGTGAAGAAGGTTTCCACAGTGAACATGAGCTGTTCAACAACTCCCACTCCTCATTGCGTAATGTCATTGAAAGAATATTTGGTGTGTGGAAGGCTAGATTTCGTATTTTGAAAACCATTAACCGTTACCCTATGACCAAACAAGCTATGATTCTAGTAGCATGTGCTATAATACATAATTTTATCCATATGTACCGTAATGGAGATAACCTATTGGAGCAGTACTCACAAGATGGCGTTCCGGTTGCGGACATTGATCCACAGAATGTTGATGAGGACATCAACAACAATACTAACCATGAGGGTCAACCATTGGATTATAATGCAGAAGTGGAGATGAATGCTTTAAGGGATGCAAGGGCGCATACAATGTGGGTAGTGTACTGTCACCGTCGTGCGCGCTAATAGCCCTTATTCATAAGACGTTGATGTGCTGCAATATGATATTATATGGTGTATAAATACTTATGTTATAATTTTTGTATTTATTGTTGTCCTTTTGAACTTAATTATAATGGAAACTCATATTCTACTATTTATTTTTATTATAGTTTTTTTGGTATTTATGTATTTTTTAAAATTATCAGATTACCCATTATTCATAATTATTTGCAAATAATTCCAATTATTCATATTCAATTACAAAAAATTGAATAAATTCAAAAAAGAAAAAAAATTGCAAAAGAATTGAATAAAACTGAAAAAGAAAAAAAATGCTATCCACTATTCACAACTTAAGTCTTATCACAAACAAACACAAACTCAAAAAGATTATTATCTCAAACCATAACTCAAATGTACACAGCCAAAGACAAACTCAAGTTACAACTTCAACCCAAATTATAACTCAAACTCAACTCAAAATCTTAACTCAAGAATGCCTAACTCTAAAATGCAAAAAAACAACCCCTAAATACTTCACCCGTCCATTCTCTCGGATAATATGCCAATGCCAAATTGCCAATTACCATGCATGTTAGCTTGATACATTAACCAACAAGACCTAAAATTTTTTAGAGCAATCTTGATAAATACTTTTTAAAAGAGTATGAGTCAGGATTTTTACCTTTGACTCTTAATTCATAATATTTTTAATCAAATAATTACACTAACAAAAGAGTATTTATCAAGAGTAAGGGGTAAAGATCCAAACTCATGCACTCTCAAAGGTAAATTCTCTATTTTTTAAAATTTTTTTTTGGACAGTTAGGGCTCATTTGATTTATACATTTAAGTTAGTGATTCTCATATATTGGTAGAAATTTTGTGAGAGAATCATTAGTAGAAATTTTTTGATTTAAAATTTTATGAAAGAAAAACATTATAACATAATCAGAATCGATGGTTTAAATACATCAACTAAATGAACCCCTAATTTTTTTTTCGTTACATCACATAGCTTTAAAGCATTGCCAATCAGAGGTTGTTTGGTTAGGGGATTCGTCCCCTGAATCGAATCATGGTTCGTGATTCGCTACAGTATTTTTTCTCATAAAAAATACACGTAAATTGAAAATGATTCTAATCACATGGTTCTAATTCATGAACCAAACGTCATGTGTTTGCATGTTTAAAAGAGAGATGGAACGATGAAGAGGAGTGGAGAGAGAGATAGAGGAAGATGACTAATCACTTGTTTGATTAGAAGGATGAGAGAAAAAAAAATAAAAAGATAGAGGGAAGAGCTCTGTTCTTGAGCCCATAAAATTGCATCCTTCCTCTTATTAGATGACTAATGAAATCTATCTCAATTGTGCTTAAAAATACTTTTTATCTTCTAAAAAAATCTATTATAAATAATAAAAAAATAATATAATAAATTAACAACTACATTATTCGTTTTTTTAACTATTTCTCTCTCTTATCAAATAATATAAAGAATTAACTTAATCTTTTTTATCTTTCATATTCTCTATATCCTTTTAACTCTAACCATCCTTGCTACTCTTTATCCCTCGTACGAAACAGAGCATTAGAGACATATTTTATATAAAATATTTATTTTCTGCTTTGGCGTGTGAAACTCTATACTTTCTTGTAACGAGTACTAATTGATACATAAAATATGGGACTTCATGAACATGATCAACCTTTTGTTTTCGTTGAATAAGTTGGTGTTGAAACTTCTTAATTCAGAAAAATATATATGGTAACTCAATAGGAACAAATATAATTGAAAACTTGTAAGTAGTTATGTGAACAAAAGTACGACTATTGTGTTACTGATTAGTTGAATGCTTTTCTAACAAAGACAAATATCATTAATTAGTCAACTCATGCGGTCACAATTTCGCTTATTTGTCAAATATTGCTCCCTGTGCTTTTCTTATGACAATTCCACAATTGATGTCGTGTCTTATCGGTTACACGAACAGTTTGGCCTTGTTCGTTTCATCTACTTAAATTTTTTACCATAGAGTTTTCGTTATAAAAATTTGAATTCAATATTTTTACAGAGTATTTTTTAATATAAATTTATTTTTCAACTCAAAATTCCAATTCAAATATGTGAAACGAAGTGTAAAATGTCAAAAATAATTCACTCACATCAGACCTCTCTTTTTTTTTTTTTTTGAAGTCTTTTACTGTATATTAAGAAAGTTTCTCTAGTAAGATTAAAAAAATGAATTATCGATAAGACTATGTTTTAAACCGCCGGATTTATATTATAAACTATTTGTCTTATATATTTTTTCAATCTAATGTGATTTTAACTAAATTCTATAATTAAAAACTGATCCTACTAATAAGACGATCTTACCAAAGAACATGTATAATAAACCTTATATTTAGCAAATATCACACTAAAAAAAAAAAAAACTTAATACAAATGTGATGCTTCAAAAAGGAATGATAGCCATAGAATATATTTTTTGAAGGAACATTCTTCAGTACGTTAACATACTGATAGGTCAAGTTTTTTGTTTGTTAGATTTGTATAAAATTACATAAAAGTTAAAAGGTATGAAAATCTAACGGCTAAAAAAACATAACCTACTCATACACTGACGTACCAAAGTATCTCCTTTTTTTTAAAATACTCAACCATAAAAATCACCTTTCATTAGATTTCTTTAGTAGGGCTTGAAAATATTAAGTTACCTATAGGTCTCTTCATTTAACAATCTATATTAACGTCTGTTCTACATATTTTATTTATTTATTTTAATGTGATTTAGAGTCAATGGTAAAAAAAAATAAATAAATAAACACTATCAGTAGAAGACCACCACAAAAAGATCATTTTTTAAAAGTAAATTTCATATAGAAAATTACCAATAATTATCTATTTTTCAATCGTAAATATATATTAAAAATAATTTATTCTATATACCATATTAATCCGATTTAATTTTGATAAGATTGAACGGTTAAAAATTAATATTATCAGTAAAAAAATCTAACAGAGAAAGTCTTAAACTACGATAGTGAAACAATACAAAGCGAACAACAAAACGCAGCAAGGAATCAACAAGCGGCAGCGAAAGATAAAAGAGAAAGGTAAATTACTAAAAAGAGAGAAAAAAAAGAAGAAGAAAGATAACTTATTCCTAGGAACCGAGAGGAAACCAAAAGACCACATTACAGGAGACAAGAGCACTCATCCGAACACTATATGAGCTACAACACTTTTGTTGATCGAAAAATAAAAGAAAAAGGAGTTTTTATAGTGGAACATGTTATTCTTTTTTTATCGGTAGAAATTGTATATTTATTATTAGATTAATTTTTTAACCGTTAGATTTATATTAAGAACATTTTTTTATGGTGTGATGTAAATTTTTACTACAGATTAACTCATACATTTTGTTATGGTGTGATGTAAATGTTTACTACAGATTAACACAGATTTAATTATAAAAAAAAATTAATCCAACAGTTAAAACTTACTGTTGGGATTTATTTTCAGAGATTGTTGGGATTTATTTCCTAATTTGTGTATTGATTGTAATCGGATTTGATTGGCATTATTTTGGGAATGTTTGGCTGGTTGATTGTGATTGAGAATAGATGTACAGTTGGAAAGGTCTTTATGGAAGGTTTCAACAAGATCTGGAAACTTAATTTAGTTTCTATTTTTGTAAGTCAACTATTGAGCCAAAGATGGTAAATTGATTTGATTAATTTTTTATTGAGATTTTCGTGGCTGGATGATCTTCCTCTGTCTCCTAGGAATGAGTCCAGATTCTTATATCAGTTCGGGAAGGTTTCAGAATTAAAGGAGTTTGATTCGGACTGGTTTTGAGAAAGTTGACCATGACAGCTATGTTGCAGTTATTGTTGCAACAAGGATCTGCAACAGATTTGGTTCAACGAATTTTTCAAGAAGTGGTCAAGCCTTTAACTTTATGTTTTTTTTATTGAAAGTGTCTCTGGAGTAATTGTATGCCTTTTGATGAGTTTTTGCTGGGGTTGTGAGATAGGGGTGAGCACTTGTATTCAAATAGATGATTTGAGTGTTTTTCGGGAGAAAAACTTAGTTGGAGGGATTCCAATGTTAAAAAGTCGAGGGGATCTCGCTGTTCAAGTCCATTGGGAAATTACAAGTTCATAGGCGTCTTCTTAGAGAGGGAGTCTCAGGTAGATTAAGTCCAATTGAATTGTAAAAGAGTTCTTAGTGGATTGTTCATTATCTGGGCGTGGCCCTGTGGAGTAAGGTGTTACCGAACTGCGATACCATTTCTCTCTTGTTCTTTTATTTTATATTCCTGCATTATTCATACTATCTTATAAAGTGTTAAAAGACTCAAACCGATACTAACAATTGGTATTAGAGCGGGTCACTGACGTGTGTTTCGGTGAGATCCTGGTGTATTGGTTGATTTTGCAGGAATGGATGTCATGAGAGAAGGAGGATTTGTGAACAAACCACCATTTCTAGAAGGTGTCAATTACCCCTATTGGAAGGCTCGCATGAAAGCTTTCATTAAAGCGATTGATGAGAAGACATGGCAATCTATCTTAACTGGATAGACGCATCCAACAACTAAAGATGATAAAGGCAATAGTGTTCCGAAGCCAGAAGAAGAATGATCCAGTGATGAGGACAAGCTGGCAAACATCAATTCAAAATCATTGAACGCCATCTTCAATGCTGTGGATGTTAATCAATTTAAATTGATTTCCACGTGTGAAACCGCAAAAGAAGCTTGGGACATTCTTCAAACTGCGCATGAAGGTACGGATGCTGTAAAGGCCTCAAAGCTTCAAATGCTCACAACTCGCTTTGAACGTTTACGAATGGAGGAGGATGAGTGCATTGCCGATTTCAACTCAAAGCTTTGTGATATTGCCAACGAAGCCTTCGCCCTTGGAGAAAAATATTCTGACGCCAAATTGGTGAAAAAGACCTTGAGATCACTTCCGGCACGTTTTGCTTACAAAGTGACAGCCATCGAAGAAGCAAAAAATGTGGAGAAGATGAGACTTGATGAACTCGTGGGTAATCTTCAAACCTTTAAGATGAACTTTAAAGATAAAAAGAAAAGTAGAGGCATTACTCTTCATGCAGATTGTGATGATATGTCCACCAAAGATAAGACCGACGAAGATGAGGACTTGAGTGAGTCTCTTACTTTACTCACCAAAAACTTCAATAGAATGCTGAGAAAGATCAACAATAAAGGGAGATTTGGAGAGAATTCAAAGAACAAAAATTCTCAAAAGAAGAATTTTAACTCTCAACGGTTTGAAGAGAAGAAAAGAAATAAGGGAATACAATGCCGAGAATGTGAAGGATTCGGACATGTTCAAGCGGAATGTGCAAACACTCTCAAGAAGACAAATAAGGCTGCCATGGCAACTACATGGAGTGATGATTTGGATGAAAATGAAGAGGATGCAGATGATCACACCAGCAATTATGTGGCTTTCACTATAAGAAATGAACTCACGGATAAAAATTTATTTTGCACTAATAATGTTGTTGCAGAGTCTGTTGCAACAGCGTCTGCAACAACCTCTGGTGGAATTGTTGATGATACAGATTTTGAAGATGAAACTAAAGATGACAGTGACAATGATGACTTAAGTCTTGAGGAGATTCAAGAGGCTTATAGCAAGATGTACAGCAAATGACTTGTTGTTTGTAAACGAAACAAATCGCTTGAAGATGAAGTTGGTGTCTTAACAAAGGAAAGAGATGAGTTGAAGAAGGCTGCAACAAATTATGAAATCTTGGCAACAAAGCATCAGAGAAAGCTTGCTGAGACCGGATTCGAATTAGAGCATACCAAGAAGAATTTAAGGATGCTAAACTCGGGCACATTAAAATTGAATCACTTGCTCTCACAACAAAAAACTTGTGGTGATCATTTAGGCCTTGGCTACAAGGGTCAAGAAATTTCTGGGAAGACTGTCTTTTTGAAAGGAGCCACCAGTACTATGATGCAGTCCTTTAAGAAATCTCGGGTAAGATTAGACAAGAAATTTGTTGCAAAGCCTGTTGTAACAAGACAAGTAACAGACAGGTTCATTCCTATCTGTCACTATTGTAATTTGCCTGGCCACATTAGACCTAGATGTTACAAATACTTGACTGCTTTAGAAAGAGGTATGATCACTAATCCACCAAATTCCGCATTCACAAGAAGGACACCTAAAGCAAAGATTGATGTGAAAAATAAATTTCCTAGACGTGTGTGGGTAAGGAAATCTGATTTAAGGTGTCTAGGGGCTTATACTTCTTTTAAAGCATGTACTACTAACTCTGAGTATTGTGGTAATGGTCACTTCAAGCTTTTAATAGGTGATAAAAGTAATATGCATGGGAGAATACCATATTTAGGGGGAGTAAGACTCGTGGTGGATTCAGGGGGAGTAATTTGTAAAACTCAATGAATTGGAACGTGATTTGCAGGAAGATGTTGCACAGTTTCTAGAATTTTTGGCTTATTTTTGTGAAAAAGCGGGAGTAAGTAACCTAGTAGGTTTGATTTGTGCGGGTTGTCTTTACAAAAAGTATTGTGTTTTAGTTGCTATTATTAGTTTTGCCAAAACAATGCTAAAGGGGAAGATTGTTGGGATTTATTTTCAGAGATTGTTGGGATTTATTTCCTAATTTGTGTATTGATTGTAATCGGATTTGATTGGCATTATTTTGGAAATGTTTGGCTGGTTGATTGTGATTGAGAATAGATGTGCAGCTGGAAAGGTCTTTATGGAAGGTTTCTGCAAGATCTGTAAACTTAATTTAGTTTCTATTTTTGTAACTCAACTATTGAGCCAAAGATGGTAAATTGATTTGATTGATTTTTGATTGAGATTTTCGTGGCTGGATGATCTTCCTCTGTCTCCTAGGAATGAGTACAGATTCTTATATCAGTTCGGGAAGGTTTCAAAATTAAAGGAGTTTGATTCGGATTGGTTTTGAGAAAGTTGACCGTGACAACTATGTTGCAATTATTGTTGCAACAAGGATCTGCAACAGATTTTGTTCAGCGAATTTTTCAAGAAGTGGTCAAGCCTTTAACTTTTTGTTTTTTTATTGAAAGAGTCTCTGGAGTAATTGTACGCCTTTTGATGAGTTTTTACTGGTTGTGAGACATGAGTGAGCACTTGTATTCAAAGAGATGATTTGAGTGTTTTTCGAGAGAAAAACTTAGTTGGAGGGATTCTAATGTTAAAATGTCGAGGGGATCTCGCTGTTTAAGTCCATTGGGAAATTGCAAGTTCATAGGCGTCTTCTTAGAGAGGGAGTCTCGGGTAGATTAAGTCCAATTGAATTGTAAAAGAGTTCTTAGTGGATTGTTCATCATCTGGGCGTTGCCCCGCGGAGTAGGGTATTACCGAACTACGATACCATTTCTCTCGTGTTCTTTTATTTTATGTTTATGCATTATTTATATTGTCTTATAAAGTATTAAAAGATTCAAACCGATACTAACACTTACTGCTCCTATTGTGAAGCAAAATAATATGCTTCACCGTAAAAATTCCTGAAAGAGCATTAACAGAAAATCGCAAGCTAAATCCAAGGCCTATAACACAAATCTTTAGTCTCTCAATCTTCTGCACACTCCAATAAGGTAAAAGAATCCAAGACAACCTTCACATCACTCTATGATAATACCCCGCTTCAACCGCCACCTCCAAAAGCTCAAAGAAAGACTTCCCCGTTCACAACCCTTGACCCACCTATATACAACATTCCTACATCTCCTACTAAATTGTACGCCACGTGACAACATCTACAGTTCATTTGTTTTACCATTTGAAATATAGCTTAAACTTTTGTTATAGTATTTTATCCGATAAAAATTTTAATTTATTTTTTTTATTGCAGTATTTTTTCTCACATAAATTCACTTTTCAATTAAAATTTATAACTCGAATGAGTGAAATGAGCAGAACCTTAGGTTCCGTTCACTTTGCTGGTTCAAATTATGTGGGTTTAAATCTATATGTGAGTTTTTTTGTGGTTTGAATTGGCGTATAGTAGTAAAAAATCTAAATAAAAAATAAAGTTTGAACTAGTGTTTAGTTACATTATTAAAATTATGGGTTTTCAAAAAAAACGTGAGTGAAAATAGTTGATTCTCAACCTTTAGGATGAGTTATTGAAAAGTAATATAAGTTAGAACAACCATAAATTTAAAGGAAGGGAGATCAAGTTGGGTAGAAACTTCAATTTTAAGTTTAAATGAGTTCAAAATACAAATCTAAATTTAAAATGTTATGCAACTAAACAAGGATTTAAATTGACTTTTAGGTTCAAACCCATTTGAACTCTCTTACTAAATAGGCACTAAAAGAATTGTTGTAGAATTAGGGATGAATTCATATTCAATCCAATTGTAAAGAATAGAGTAAAATTTTTATTTAAGTTTACTAATTCGAATTTTTAATTTGAGTTGAGATATGATTTATTTGAGAGTTTTTTACTATAATAAAAAAGTTAAACATTTCTGTTTCTAAGAATTTTTTATTATAATAAAACTCAAATTTATAAAATAAATGAGAATAAGAGTCATTAAAAACACATCAAAATAAAACAGAATAAAGAGTTTTTAATGTAGATCTTTCAGCTAAAAGTTAAAAATCTCTTTACAATTTATTTTTTCAAGTCGTACCATCAAAATCTCCTCCAAATAATTAAGGACAAATAAGATGGGCAAGAAAATGTATCAATATTCCCAAGAAGAAAAACGTATTTTTGAGTTATAATGATTTAAATGTAGATCTTAAATTGAATTTGAGTTATAATTTGAGAGTTGAAGTTATAATTTGAGTTTGTGTTTAGATGTACACATTTGAGTTATAATTTAAATTGAGAATCTATTTGAGTTTGTGTTTGAGTAGGTCAAAACTTAAATTTATATTTAGATAATATTTTAATAAAAATTCAATGGTGATAAAAATTTTTAATATAATATATAAGTGATGTTTTATTCGTCTATTTGTTGAGCGTATAGAAAAAATATCATTTCAATTGGACTTAAAATAAAAAAATTATGACGTTTTTAAAAATAAAAAAATTATTCATAAACTTAAATTTAAACTTGAATTGAAAGAAAAATTTTAAACTCAACTCAAATTAAAACTCAAATTTACTCTTAAATTTTACGAACAAACATAATTAGGCCCTGTTCATTTCGCTAATTTGAGTTTAAAATTTGAGTTTTGTTACAGTAAAAAGCTCTCACAAATAATCACATCTAACTTTTTTACTACAATAAAAAACTCTCACATAAAATTACATCTCAACTCAAATTAAAAACTCAAATCAACGAATTAAACGGGCTCTTATATTACAAAGAAACAAGTCCCAAATAATTATACTCCCAAACATGTTGCAGGGCCTATGAATCCAGTCGTTGTAAGAGTGACTCTAGTGAATTATTTTTCTTTCTTGAAAAAAGAAGAAAAAAAAACAGCAATATCCCTCAATTAAATATTTTGCAGCACATCAATCAGTCAAGATGCATAAATCAAGCAAAAGCGCAATGATCACATAGTCAGTAAGAAACATCTCCCAAAGGAGTATTTCATTCTCATTTCCATACGCATCAACGATATAATTTCAGATTTTTTTATTGCTTAAAACCCCTTCAGCTTTGTATTATTTACCATGTGGCTACAAATAACTGGTCAAGATCATGGCCCGCGTCACATGCAATAATTCTTTTTTCTTCATTTTTTAATTTAAATAATTAATTAATTTCAACTGAAAAAACAGAAAGTGATCAACCAAAAAAGTGGAATAACTTTTTGGCTGTGGCAAGAGATCGTGTCTAGTGCCAAGGGTGTTTCCTTGGTGTGATTGGTCTCTCAGCGTGTGTACCGCGTATAAATCGGTTTGATTCAGAAAATGGGTCTTCGCTAATTATATTGTTTTAATTATATGTCTAATATGGACATAGTAACGCCGACATTTGGATTCTAGTTGTCTGAGATTGGGTTGCCGTTCAGCAAACTAGATCAATATCTGGTCAGTTTGATGTTATAAAAAATCTTGTTGAGAATTACACGTGTCACAAAGTTTTATTAAGCGATTTAAAACTTATTCTAAAATAATTTTATTTTTTTATAAAATAAAAATAAAAATATTTTTAATTTCTTACATAAATTATTTTTAAAAATGTGTTTAATAATTTTATTAAGAGATTATTTTCAGTATAAAAAATTCATTAATGTCTCTCTCTGTTAAAAGAGGAGAAAACGAAAATAAAAAATGAAAAACGACTAAAAGTTATTTTTCATTTATCTCTCATTTTATACTAAACTAAAAAAATCATTTTCATTTATATTTTTTGTCTTTATTTCGTCAAACGTCGTTTTAAAAACGTTTTCATTTTTTTTTTCTCCAAAAATGTAAAAATAAAAACGGGATCAATTCCAAATACGGTCATTAAATTAGTAATTTTGGGTGCACTTCTATGGAAAAGGCTCTTTTACTCTATTGATAATATACTGCAGTTGAATATGTAGTGAGAATAGTTTTATATCGCACGTTGTAAATTTATAATACAATAATTTGCATATCTAATTATTAAAAAATTAATCTAGCAGCTAAAAATAATGATTCTTATCTAACAAGCGAAATAGTCTTCTTCATTATAAAGATTTCCTTCAATGACACGGGTTCTTCTACAATAGGACCTTATATTTGTAGAATGTGATAAAAATCACACTAAAATAGAAAAAAATTACATAACAAATAAATCATGATATAAATCTGACAGTAAAAAAATAAAAACCTATTGATAATTCATTTTTCAGATTTTACCATAGAAATTTCTTAATGATATTTGTGTCCTTGACCTTGCTTAAAAAAAAAAAAAAAAAACCAAAGAGAGAGAGAGAGAAGGTAAAAGAGAGTCTTAAGTTATGCCTAATATTACTAATACTCAAATGGTTTTAAAACCTGTAAAATATACACGTGCTTAAAATATGGTAGTCATGAAAATAATTTAGTTGTTTTCTTTTAAAGAGACTCGAAACTTAACCTCTGTGTTCACCAAATTATGTCATAGTGGCATCAGTTTGTTATACCCCAATTATTATAAGTGAATATCGATCAGTTAACGTCAGTTTAAGTTACTGAGATCATAAACAAACAAAGGGCGAAAACAAAGCCCTCTTAATTATTTAGTAATATCCGTAAGTATTTTTCTCTCGTATCCTTTTTATTTATATTTTTTATAAATGCATATGTATATGCATATATATGTGGTAGAAGAATCAACTACGTAACAAAATTTCAGAAAATCATTGTTGAAAGGCACTTTTAGGGATATAATCCAGAATTTCGTTGTTTGATGAATTAATATCCATAATTTCTTAATGCACCTTGCATGTGATAGCACTCGGTACCTTCTTATGCAACTCAAATATAAAATTGTATCTACACTAATAAAATATGTAGCTACTGTTGCACGATATATAATATACTTTTTCTAATACAAATTAAATATATCTAATTTGTTTAATTCGGGCCTTCAAGAGACTGCCGCACCCAAAAAATGGGGTTTACACGTGAGCTGCTATGCCGTGTAAAGAAGACAAAATCATTATGGGCCCGTTTAGTTCGTTGATTCGAGTTTTTAATTCGAGTTGAGATGTGATTTTATGTGAGAGCTTTTTACTGTGGCAAAAAAGTTAGATGTGATTGTTTGTGAGAGTTTTTTACTGTAGCAAAACTCGAATTCTAAACTCAAATTAGCGAAATGAACGGAGCCTATATATACAATATGTATTATGAAATTTTAAAAAGAGTTCGATACATATTTTAAAATTCTTTTAGTATATTTCATTTGTATTTTTAGGTTGAAAGAGGGAGCTTTCACATGTGAATCACCATGAACCCTCTTTTTATAAATGTTTGAATCTAATTAACTCCTGATCAATACGACTGGCCTCTAGTCAATTAAATACCACTATTAATGTTGGCTTAATTTTTTTTTTTTTTTTTTGTGTTAGAAAGAAAATCTTGGCTTAATTTTTCAATTAATACCTTTCTATATTGATTAGAACTTTTAGGCATTTAACCTGTCCTACAGCTTTGTTTAATATTTCACTAGTCCAAAAGCAAATTAATTAAGCGAATTGAACAAGAAATGTACAAAAAGAGAACAAATCAACTGATGATCAAAGTTGATTGATATTTAAGTGAATTTAGAGAAATAACGCCCTTATAGTATATTTATTTGACTGTGTTAGAGTACCGAATTACAGTGAATCTATTATTTATATTGGTCGGGCACGATTGAAGTCGGGTCAAACTAATATAGGATAATGTCAGAATTTATAATTGTTTAAAAATTTAAGAGACACAATGTAAATTTATAATTTTTAAAATTTACAATTTTGAGTCCTTATTTTTGTAAAATTACATTTTGATCATATTTTTTAAAAAATTATATTTTTAACCCTAAAATTTTGAAAAATTATATTTTGACTCTAAAATTATTTTAAAAAACATTTTGAGCTTAAAATTTTTAAATTTTGATCTCTTATACAATATGTCATGACATTAAATATTATATTTTATCATATCAATACAATACACCTTAATTTATATAATACGATACAATATAATATAATACAAGCTATTAAACGTGACTTTAAAGGATTAGTACTCGAATGCTAAAGACTTTTTTTTTAAAAATCAAGCTTAATATAGATGTAAAATTAGGCTCCGTTTATTTTATCGATTCGAGTTTAAAATTTAAATTTTATTATAATAAAAAAATTTTAAAAATAATCACATCTAATTTTATTATTACAATAAAACTTCATATATAAAATCACATCTAAATTCAAATTAAAAACTCAAATAAGTGAATATTTATGAGAGAGGTAATTAATGGGGCTGATGAATCAAAATCCATATGCCAGGTGTCAACGTGCCACAACGAACATGATGTCATTTCCTAGATGCGAAGCAGTAGATCATTACCTGTCGATGAGATTATTCATATTAATAATCAAAACTCCAGTGGGAATATAAATTCGAAACGACTTTATAATATATACCTTTTATGGAAAGACAATCGTTTGTATTTTCCACCATCCACAATATATAAAAAAGAAAAAACTAAAAAGAAAAAGTACAGCCGCTGTGTATAAAATATACATATAATATATATCATTTACTTACTGGCCAACGCGTTAGTTTGAGCCTGAAGGAGTTTCTATTATAAAACTCACTTTGTTCTCATTCTCAATCAACATTCTTATAACTAAACTGCTAGAGAGAGAGAGAGAGAGAGAGAGAGAGAGAGAGATCATCAAATCAAAGAGAAAGATATGGAAGATCTGCAGACAAAATCGAGGTTCCAGAGGATTTGTGTCTTCTGTGGAAGCAGTTCAGGAAAGAAAGCTAGCTACCAGGAAGCTGCTGTTGAACTCGGAAAAGAACTGGTATTACATATCATAACAACCCTTTTTAAAGTCATCGTCATTGTTCACTACTTTTTCACATATATATTTCCATTTTGTTTTTCTTTTCTTTTCTTATTATTTCGTCTCTTCACAAAGCTTTGTAACTTTCCTAGAAAGATAAATGTTATCTTGCATTTTAAACCCTTTTTTTTTCTCTCTTTTTTTTTTTTTGGCATATTTTAAGTTTTCTCCCATTTATCATCCTACATGGGAAATTCATACACAATGGGAGGTGTTTCCTTTTTGCTCTTTTTTCTCATAATAGAAATTTTACTTTTTTTTTCCGTGTTGTAACCATTTTTCTCTTCTTCTTCTTCCTTATTCATTCTTTTTCTTCCTTCTAAAGTGGGATTGTGAGTTGTATCCCTATTCAAATTATGATCCGTGGTTAGTTAAAGTATTTTTTTTTCACAAAAAAATATATATAAATCAAAAATAATTCTAATGATTCTAATCTATATACCTAAAGCTCTAAACGCGGGCTTAATTATGATTAAAATTCTTTTGGGCAGTAGGCAGCGAAGTGTTTTTTAGGGTTCATGTTAGGAATGAATGAGAGAGAGTGAGAAGAATTAATGCTAGCTGTAACCTGCCTGTCAGTTAAGCAGCCTTCTTGCATGATCTCAGTTTTATTTTATTTTATTTTTTAAAAAAGAAACAAAAATTTTAAGCTCTTTTTATATTTTTGGTTTTCTAAAATAATAATCTCCTGCTTTTCCACAGGAAACCTAACGTGCTCCTTTGGTATCATGACCCTTTTGAGTGTGTTCCTTGTTATACCCTCTATCTCTCCATTGCCAAAAACCTCCATGATTTTTGTTTATGGGATTCCATGAAGATTAATATTTATTTATCTATTTGTTTATTTATTAATAGTATAATTTCAGTACTAGTCACTAGCCGTAGTCTTAGCTAGGGTTTTCATTGTTATTTCCTCCCTCAAGCATACTACTATTATTACTAGCTACATCTCTTCAGTCATTCATTAATTAAATTGATTATATTACTCTTGTTTCATGATTTTTGTGACACGTGTTGATGGGTTTTTAATTTTGATGTGCAATATTTTTTTTTGTGTGGGTTTAGGTGGAGAGAAGGATTGATTTGGTGTATGGAGGTGGAAGCGTGGGATTGATGGGTCTTGTTTCTCAGGCAGTTCATGATGGTGGGCGTCATGTTCTAGGGTCTCTCTCTCTCTCTCTCTTTCTCTCTCTCTCTCTCTCTCTCCGGCCTTCAAGTGTGGAGTTCCAAGAAAATGAAAATGGGTTTTCATAGGACAAAGGCCATGAATTTTCTATGCCCCATAATTATCAGCTTCTTAATTGTTAGCTCTTGAACCTTGCAAATTCTCTTCACTAGTACCCATGAAGTGGGGTTTAACATTTCTCTCTCAAACTGCACAAAGGCAGACATCATAGGATCAAATGCTAGGCCAGACATAATAATACATGCGCATGTTTTTTTTTTTTGGGAGCCCAAAGTGTCTTTTTTTAATTATATAGCTTAATGGGTATTCCAGAGATTAATTAGTAAAACTAGGTCTATTTGGTCTTATTGAATGAAGTGCAAAGTTCACTAGTGTCTCTACTATATAGGAGACCTTTTGAGGAGCATTTTATACAGTTGGATAAGGTTAAAATTAAATATTATCCGTTTCGATCAATGTAAACTGAAACTTTCCAGTTAGAAAGTGAAAGACAAAAAGGTGTCAACATGGAAAGTTTGTAAACTTTTTGTGATTGGTCATGCAACTTGCCCTATAATGTGTACACAAAAAAGGTATACATGACCCTCTATTTGTCACACCGAAAAAAGAATTGAAAAATAAAAAGTAAAAAAAAAAAAAAAAAACCATGTAGAAATCCGTAGTAGACTTGTCTTCTAGCTTTTTATTGACTAGTAAAATTATACTGCACACATATTTTTATTTCTTGTTCCTTTGGTTTTCAATTGGCTAGATGATCTTAGTACCGACCTAATTAATATGTTTTCATTGTTTATTTTGCAGAGTTATTCCGAAGACCCTAATGCCTAGAGAGGTATAAATAATATTCAAAGTCCTGTTTTATGTCTTATCCCTTAATTAATACTTGGATATGTACCATATTATAATACATATATATATATATGTTTATATACTGTTCAGATAATTTTGTTTATATATTGTAGGATTTATAACATACAAGAAACATTAAATTTTAACAGATAACTGGTGAGACTGTTGGAGAAGTGAGAACTGTATCTGATATGCATCAGAGGAAAGCTGAGATGACCCGTCAAGCAGATGCCTTCATTGCCCTTCCCGGTATGCCATTTAATACAAAATTATATATATATATATATATTTATGTATGTATGTATATTGTTTATATAGCTGGTTTGATTGCTTCAACAAAGTTCTTATGTATAGTAGAATTAATATTTATGCTCTACTAAATAATATCAGGTGGATATGGTACTCTTGAAGAGCTTCTTGAAGTCATTACATGGGCTCAGCTTGGAATCCATCGCAAACCTGTAAGAATAATTTGCAATTTTTTTCCCCTATTTGATTAACAAAGCGATTGGAATGATAGCGATAAGATTGGTCCCCATAAACGTATTAAGTTTGACCAAAATTAGTGCTCATCAGATAAGTACTATTGACCAACATTTTAAAAGGAATAGTTTATAAATAAGTTGTTCTCTTAATTAATTGTTATGCATAAACAATCAAGACATATATATATATATATATATATCTTTTATACTAAACTCTAAAAATAATTACTAAATACTCTTTTGAGCTTTATGAATATTGAGAAACAATGCGTAAAAATGTTTTCAATGGTACTTAGTTATTCAAATCAAACGCTTAAACATCAAGCTTTCACATGGGGCATGTTTCATGTTGTTCAACTGTAATAATTGACGATCCATAAATTAAAATTAATTGCTGCTCCTTTCAGCGAAGCTGTTTCGGAACTGTAAATAATAAACTATCACTCGAAATAAATAAAAATTATTTTATTTTGTGTTCCCTTGTCTCCATGTGATGAAGTAGTGGTGCCATCATACAAGTATTATTTGTCATGCTTTCTCAAGTACACACGGCTATTATTACTTTCTTTTTAATAAATTCTAGGCTTATAAGCCATACAATTAGAAAGCAAAGTTTGACGGGTCATAAGCTAAAGAAATCTTTGTGAGTGGGATGGATGTAATACAAGAGAAGTTATCATACACACACACACACACACACATATCACGGGGCTTAGAATCAGTGATTGTGATATTTAATTCCAAATCACATGGAAAGATTAGTATAAGATTTGCAATTGCGCAATCGAAGATATGCGTTATGTATTTCAATCAAATGGGTGTTACATATATATAATTTGGTGGTTCTTTAATTTGATTTTAAAGGATCTCCGTTTTAGTGGGAGAAAGATTCCTCATAGTCTATTAAGAAAATAAGAAAAAGAGATCATTGGTTAAAGAAGTTGATATGTATAACCCTTACCAACATATACTAGACGTCTTAATTAATATAATAGTAATTGGATATTGTAAGTTAATTTCTCATATTCATTATAGCATTAATATTAATAGTAATTAATGATATTAATTATATATTTTTTCTTTAATTAGGTGGGGCTTTTGAATGTTGATGGGTACTATAATTCGTTGTTGTCCTTCATCGACAAGGCTGTTGATGAAGGCTTCATCTCGCCGACCGCACGTCGCATTATCGTTTCTGCTCCAACAGCCAAACAATTGGTCAGACTTCTTGAGGTATAGAAATTAACTATAATATTATTAACTATTCTTGATCCTTCTCTTATAAAAATTAATAATATACAATTCAAGAAAATGAGTTTATGAGGAGAATTATGTGTTTAAGGTCCCACTTGCTCCTTCAATATTACATATATATTTATATATGTAGATATATATGGTTGGTCATGACTTGGTGTTTCTAGAGCAAAGACTAATTCTATATTGCTACAGTTTATTAATGCCCTAAAAATGGTTTAATGTATCCAAGTTATGTTGAGAATTATATAACATTATTATGATTGAGGGGTTATGTGTTTTACTTAATTAATAATTTATTAGTGTATTAATATGTAATTATCAGGAATACGTTCCGGAGTATGATGAGGTAACCTCCAAGTTGGTGTGGGAAGAGGTGGAGAGACTAAATTATGTGGCGGAGTCAGAAGTTGCCACATAATAATTATGAATGTGCATGTTACATGAACTATACATGTCTTTTTTGGGTTTTGCGTACGTTCTGCACAATACATATATATATATATATGTGTAGTTGTATGTAATATTATATATATACGGGGTCTGACACCGTAGTCTCTGCAGCGTAGGAAATTCTGGGTTCTTTTTGTAGCTGAGCCAAGCACAGTCATCTTTTGTCAAAGTTTCTGATGATATATATATACGTCCCAGAAAAACAAAAAAGAAGAAAAGAAATCAAATGTTTATGTATGGCTTTCCTAATTTTGTGAAACTGTGAAGGAATCAAATGTTTAATTCAATATCAGGTTTTTTGGCCCCCGTTTTCTTTTCTTTTATGGATGTATTCAATTTTTCCATGTCAATATATGTACAAATTTCTTTTATCATTTGAACGCCATTAGAGATTTTTTGGAGTCAAAACCGAGGAGTAATATCCAAAATCTGTTGAAATATTGGGTTTAGCTATTGTGATTTTTTCTGGGATGATATTCAAAGGATTGGTGATTCAATTCGATCAATTTGGCCAAAAAAAAAAGCAGGTCTTTAAACCTTGCATTTAATCCAAGTTGCAGGTAAAAATACATAAGAAAAAAAAAAAGAAGATGAAGATTTAATACAGTTCGGCAATATGTCTATATTTACAAATAGGAAAAATATTTTTCATCCTTAGTTGTGCTTTTACAACAAGCTGGTTACTTATAAATATATCTAGAGACGATCACTTTATGGTACAAATTATTTACGAGTGGACATTCTATAATTAATTTTCTACATTAGGTTTTATAAATCTCTTTGTACTTATACAAAGATGATTTCCTCAAATTAAAAATACGAAGAACTGTAAATAGTAATTACAGTAGTCAACCCACTATTTCAATAAAATCTTACATTTTATTTCATTTGATAATTTCATTTATTAGAAGACTTACTGATCAGGAGTGAGACACCATAACCGACCTTATCTTATCCTCATTATAGAAAATTTATTTGCCAGTGTTCTAATCATATGAAAGTAATAAATTTTGGCAAATCTTAGAAGTAGATACGATTTGATTATCCTGATTCTCTGGAGAGATGCTTTTAAGATTTGGAGTGCATTTTGACGTCTCTTAGATAAAGGGTTGAGAGCCGTGAAAGATGTATTTTATATATCTTTCAAAGTCTTCTATTTTTTTTTTTTTTCCTTTAATCCTTTATCATAACTCAATTTGCAAATACTTTTAGTTACTTTTTACTCTTCGTTGTATTTCAATCTGTAATAGTTTATTAGCGCATATCAAAGTTTTTCTATTCTTTCGCTACTTTTGTACATTAACAAAGTGTAAATTATTCTACAAATAATTTCTTACTAGTCAATATTAGCAAAAAGGAGCTTTTCTTCCGGAAGAAAGTAACTTTGCTTTGTGGAAAAACCCAATATTTCCAAAACCAAAAGAAATGGAAAAACGGTCACCAATATAATTTACATCTCTAGAATTTTCACTTTCATGCAAATGTGCTTCACGTATATTATTCCTTTCAAATTTTTGTTCAAAGGCATAAGCTTTCCACCGATTACTTGCAAATGTGACAAACCTATTTCTCCAAGTAGGAAATCCTATTAAAAAAAAAAAAAAAAGGTTCTACTTTATTCTACATTTTCGAGCCATTTCAAGACCGAGACCTTTGCCACAAAGGACGCTAATTGTGACGTGAATTTATAAAAATTATAAATAACCCACAACCTTAAGGTCGCAAAAGAATTATAAATCTAATCATAATTTCTTAACTTCAAACGACAGAATTTTTGTGTACTTTGTGTCGGCTGATCTAAGCTAGGCCGAGGCATTTGGACTCAGAAAACCAAAGAAAACGATCGATTGAAACTTGAAAGGATGAGAGAAAAAATTGTCTTTTTCTCTTCACGATCAGATTCAGGTCTTAATGTGAATCACGTGTGTGAGAGTTTGATAGACCAAATGGCAAATACCGATCTTTGCGGTCCCACTCCTTGGTGGGGCCTCCATGTTGGCTAACAACCATTCATGTGTTATTGTATTTTCTCGTAAATTAGACCCATCTACTTCGTTAATTAAGGTGAACATGATATGAAGAAGCTTCCTAAGTTGTGCTTGTATCAAACACAACTTCTTTATTCTCTTAAAATACAGTTATAGGTCGACTTCTTTAGAAAAATGCTCATATAGTTGTTTATGTTAAGATTTTCAATCCCAGAATTAGTTTGTATTTGTTATTGAGCAAATGTTTGAGTTTGTGTTTATTGTAGGACTGTGTTTTTGGTTAAACTTGGATTATTTAGATTTTTGTTTATGATTTATTCGAATCTTCAGGTTAATGTTTGTTGGGAAAAACACACCCCTATATTCATGCGGGAGAAAAATAAACTGAAACAAAATAACAGAAAAATATAAAAGACAAAAATTTATGTGGTTCAAAAAAATTTTCTACATCTACGGAAGAGGAAGAAAAAGTCACTAACAGTTTTAGAATTACACACTTATATAACTTTCTCACTTTCTCTCTACCCAAAACCCCTTACACCCTTGCCTATCTCTGTAACACCTCGAGCAATTAAACAAGATTAATTAAGATAATTGAGATTTATTAGTGTGCCTAATCTAGTTTAATTAACTAATTATGTTTATTAAATGCTTCGGATATTTATGTTTAAATATTTTCAAGGGATTTAAACATTTTTAGTATTTACATTTGCACCCTAAAAGTGTGTGTAGACACATTTTCTGATATATTTTCCTAAATATCTTTGATGTTGATCTTTTTCCTTTTTCTTTTTTCTTTTCTTTCCTTTTCTTTTCTTTCCCCGTGGCTTCCTCTCAGCTCTCTCACTCTCCCTGTCGTTTCTCTCTCTCTCTCACTCATTATGTCGTTTCTCTCTCACTCTCGAACGCCTTCTCTCTCGCTCTCTTCCAATTTGTCACCAATTCTCAAGGATCTTGGACCAAAGAGGAACTTTAAGGAGTTTTCAACGTCAAGGGAAGGGTTTAGGGTAAGATTTTTGAAAAACTTATCTTGAATCTTGAATTTTTCCGTTAGAAAAACCTATTTTTGGTTTAAATTAGATTTTGATGGATTATGGGTAAAATCACTGTAAAAATTTGGGAAAATTAGTTCTTTGGATTGGATTTGTCATTTGGAACTTGGATTTAGTAAATTTCCTTTGAAATATTTCAGATTGGAACTTGGATTTATAGGTTTTGGTCTTATTTTCTTCGGATCGGCCATGTCGGCCATCCTGTGCAGCCCCCACTGGTCGACCGGCTCCTTCTTCACCGGCCGACCGGTGGAGAATAACTTCTCTGTCACCGGTCGACCAGTGCACACGTGATTTGAACTTGTTTTGTGTTAAAACCTTATTTTGACCCTGATTTTCATAAAGAACCCAAATTAGTTTCATTTGGAAACTTTAAGTAGATGGATTAGCATCTTTAATCCATGTTTTGAGATCAAAATCCTTGGAATGATGATTTGAAGCATGAAATGATTTGTGAAACTTGAAATTGGATTAAGGCACACTAATAGGAAATCAAAGTGTATAATTGAGCTTGATTTGTTTTAGGAATGAAAATTGAATCCTAAAACATTGTTTTGTATCAATGCTAGTTGAAGAATCGGATTGGAGGGCTTTGAGAAAGCAGAGGTTAGGATAACGCAGCGCTAGCAACAAGTTTGGTATTTAAGAGGTAGGATTTCTTATCCTTTTCTTTGATAACATGTTTTTAAAGAGTTTTGGCCTTATAAATGTTTGAAAGAAAAGACATGATTGATAACGAAAAGTATTTTAACACAATAGCTTGATTTTAGCTATTGGAATCATAATGAACTCTTTCAAAGTTTTAATGAATGATTTCTTAAGATAAGATATATTGCGAACTAGTAAACCTGCTGATGGCCTAAAAAGGATAAGCAGAGAGTATCCTTGGGGGCATAACTTGAAATTCGGACCGGGCCATTACGGTGGTGTTAAGGCTTGTGCTTGTGGTTGTGTAAGTAATTTATCATAGTATAAATTATTTGCTGATGCCTGTAATACGAAATTTAATGTTTATACTTCCTTTCAGAAAAAAGGATGTTAGGTTCCAGCTGTTGTGTTGAAACTGAATATCTTTATTTATTTACTCATTCATTTATTTACTTATTTATAAAGTTTATTTGAAATACATCCTACTGGGCCTTCTGCTCACGTTTTGTTTCTGTTTATATATATATATATATATATATATTAAACCCCTCCCAGGCGACGCTAGAAGCAATGCAGAGTAGCTGAATTAGTTGCTGCCATATGCTCAAGTGAAGACATTATATCCATTATCCTTGTGTATAAATGTAAGGATTGTAAATTCTAAGATTATAAACTCTAGATTGTGGTTACTGTCTGTAAATATTATTTATATGTTCATGTATGTACAATATTGTATATCCTCTGGGTGAAACCCTGAATGATACCAGAGGCTCAGTTTTTAAACCCATTTTATTAGAAAAGTGTGAAAGTCCCCATCACTTTCTTGTAATCTAATTTCAGTAAAATGTGGGGCTTGTTTAGAAATTTCTTTAATATTTTACTTTCGGTTTTGATTATTATATTTCCTATTATTTAATTACTTTCTTAATTATATTTAACTTCTAAACGAGCCTCCACGTCACTAACCCCTGCTTTGGGGCGTGTCAATCTCTCTCCTCACTTTTCTCTCTTTCTCTAAAAAAAGAGACACTCTTTCTCTACACTATTCTATGAGCACATAAAGTCTTACACAAAGCAGTAATCTATAGACTCATAATAAGTCATAAAATAACCCTTACCAAAAAACTGAAAACATTAACTTACCCAAAAATACAAAATAGTAACTTTTCCAAAACTAATTTGAGTCACTTGCCTAACAACCTCCACCTTAACTCAAATTCTCTCAACTCACACATTTAGGTATCATCGCACCCCTCATGGATGGGGTGATGACGATGCAAACTTCAATACAAATAAACACGCATCAAGTTTAAACTCTCATCAAACTTGACACAAGGAATTGTCTTCTTCTTATTCTTCAAAGCATCTTCATTGCCATAAGTCTTCACCATCTCGCTTTTATTATCTTTTACTGTCATCATCTTGTTGCACTTTTTTACTCATGCAACTTCTTTAACAACATAAGAAGACTCTTTATGGCTTGGCTCTACCTTTATAGCTCCACCTACAGCTATAGTTCTAATCAGCTTATACAAGTTTTGTACTTTTTCACCCTTTATGGCTACTAAATCACCTCTCTTAACTTCCATAAAACTACCATTTGTATAGTACTCACAACCCAAAGTGTTCAAAGCTCCCAAAGAAATCAAACTTCTCTTTAGTTGAGGAACATGTCTAACATTTGTCAATTTCCTAACAACACCATCAAACATCTTCACCTTAAAAGTACCTATTTCAACAGCTTTAACACTAAAATCATTGGCCAACAACAAAGTACTAGCATCATAGGGCTTATAAGAATCAAACCACTCCTTATATGGACACATATGAAACGAACATCCAGAATCCAAGATCCAAGAGTCAGAAATATTTTCATCAGCAATAACTGTAATGACAGAGAAAATCCTAGAATTAAATAATTAAATTTTTGTCTTCTATGCCTTCATTTTCCCTATTGTTGTTGGCTTCAGCTTTCCTAGTTACTTTGATTCAAATAAAATATGAGTAGCAATTTATTATTTAATGACTTCGTTCCACCCATTTCCTCCATTTTACTTGGCTGAAACATAGAACCACACTGCGGTCAGATTCTGTCCGGCCTCATTGTCTTTCTAATGTTCATGTTTACGTATATTTTGCTCTGGCTCTTTATTTTATATGACAAAAAAGTCATAATCTGTATGGCAAATATAAGATCTGATTAATTTTTGTGCTTTTATTCAGTTGCCATTAATTGGTAGCCATAAAATGGTCATATTTCTTACACATTTATGCAGTTGTCATTATAGACCTTCCTATTTGCTTATTGTGTATCCGACTTTCGCTTAAATTAATCTCTTTTACATTTATTGATTTTGCTGATCTATGTTGATGATCTGTAATGCCTAGGATACTCATTTGTACTTCTATGTTGATCTGTGTCATTTTTTTTTTTTTTACATAAGCATTAAATGATTTGTGCATTTTTTCTTCTTTTTTACTGGTCTATGTTGCTGATCTGTGATGCTTAGGATACTCATTTGTACTTCTATGTTGATCTATGTCATTTTGTTTTTACAGAAGCATTAAATGATTTTGGGATTTTTTCTTCTTTTTGTTGTCCGGAATATGTACAAAATTTGCCCAAAAAAATGTATCTTTTTTTCCTCTCCCTCTTTTTTTAATGTATTTTCTTTTTCTCTGTATTGAATATTGTTCCTTTTTCTGTATTAAATATTGTTAGGGGTTTTTTCTTTTTCGTCCGTTTTTTTTTCTTTTTTTCTTTTTTGCTTATGATTTTCTTTTTTTTTTTCTCTCTTTTTTTTTGGCTCTTTTGCCGCTTTTAATCCCATCCCATTTCTATCATTTTCTTTATCAATGAAATTTTTTCTTTACAATTTTCATGCACCGATTTCCAACTATTACGTGTGGCATTGTTATTGGTTATCTTGCTCTTTATGTATGCAAAATGTTGTTTCTGTATATTAATGTGTTATCTAAATTCTCTCATGTTTTCTCTTCCACACTTGAGATCTCTCCTTTTCTGCTCCAAGGTTGATCTTTTATTGTTCTGTTTTACCTTGGCCTATTTACTGCCCGTCTTATTCCTGTCTCTTTGGGTTTTATTTGGTTGGTTGATATTGGTTATTTAAGGCACAGCTCACAATAGTTCAGGTATTATTAATGATTTTTGTCCAAATACTCTTAATATTTATTGTTGATACTAAATATATTGTCTTGGCCATCACAGCACCAACAACAAGGTAACATATATTCTCCAACTTAAATCAATTATACATAAAAAATGATATTTATTATTTGAAATACACATCTAACCAATAATTTATTATTTCAGTCCCCGGTTAAAAACAGCAACATCTACACCAACATCAACACCAATATCAATTCATACGCAAACACCAGATCTAAAAAAATCTGCCACAAAGTAAAACACAATTACCAATTTATATTATTTATCAATATAAAAGACGAGTCATTATTTTATATACATATTTAACAACTTTTTATCATCTCAATTCCTAACAGAAGGAAACAGAATAAGCTAGAAAACGCTAGGTAATATAATTATCCCTAAATCAAAATATTTCCAATTCTCTTGATTATCAATACCGATTTCTTTTCAAAATTTATATTTTACAGCTAAAAAGACGAAACAAGGACAAAGCACAAAGACAAAAGCTCAGCTATACTGTAATCAGCTTTTTACAACAACATTATCCAAACACACACGTATATATAAATATGTACATATAACCTAACTCTGTATTATAAAGATTATCAACGCTTTGAATAATATAAAATTACTGTCCGCCTTAGATTATCAACTCTAATTGATATAAAATTACCGCCTGCAATGCGCGGGCGGGCATACAGCTAGTATAATCTAATTCTGTATTACAAAAATCTCCAATTTTTTTAACAATACGAAATTATTTCTCGCGCGTTGCAGCGCGGGTAATCAACTAGTATTTAATCTAGATGATTAGTTGCCGACAACAGTTGGTGGTTAGACAACGGTTGGTGGTTACTATTCATTCGGACGAAAATTTTCAATTGACATCTATAATATATTACCCACCAACAAATGGCGGGGCAATTTTGACAAAACACATTTAGTTGATTCTTGATTGATGCTTTGAAATTACATAGATCTAACACTCTTATCTGAATGACAAAATTTTTTAACATATCTTAGACCATCTCTAATGTAATTCAGAATGCCAATGTTGCATAAAGCTATTTCAAATGATATATTTACTTTTTATCATGATTATTAAGATTTGAAACTTGTAAAATAAACTTTTAATAGTAAAAATAATTTTAAAATGACAATGTTATGCTAAATTGATATATTAAGCAATATCAATCAAATACTAAATTTAACATTGCTATATATGTTAAGTTTAGCATAGGAAATAATATATTTTAATATAAGAGAGTGGTTTTTTAATCAAATGCTAAAACTTAAAATTAGCATAGTAATTGGAAGCTGCATTAAAGAGATGCTCATATTCTTAAGGGTGGTAATTCATGTCACATGTCGTGTTTTGACCTTTTTTTTTTTAAATTTGCAGTCAACCCGAACACGACTCGTGATACGAAATGTTTTAAAACTGCAACACGCACACGATACGACCACTTTACGGGTTGACACGACACGACAAGAAAATGACCCGTGAATATGAAATTAACGCGAAAATTGTATACTTTTATTTAGTTTTTTACATATTAGAAATAACTTAAAATTTATAACACACTAAAATACAATAACATCTATTGAAATTAAGCAAATAATAGTATAAGATTTTGAGTATAACTATCATGATATTACAAGTTCATAATAAAATCAAAAATATGTAATGAAAAATATATGTATTTTTTAATTTTTTATGAGTTTCGTGTCGTGTTCGAGTTTGATGGGTCCAACTCAAAATTTATCCGTGTTTTTCGTGTTAATTTTAGGTTGACCCAATTCTGACTTGAACTTCTTTTTTTTTCAACCCTAACCTGCAAAATTCGTGTCGTTTTCGAGTCGTGTTGTCGTGTCGTGACCCATATTGTCGGCCCTACCTATTCTTGTAGGCTGTAGCATTTTGAAAGTTTTCTTTAAAGAGAGAATTTACACAAAATTATCCTTTTTAAACTTCGTGTTTATAATGTATCTTTAATTTAATAATATTATTAATCAGTCTACTTTATTATTGTGATGATATTATTTTGCATGTCATTTTTTACATGAGTGCTAAATTTGTATAATTTAGAATAAGAATGATTAACAAATGATAAGAATGTCTCACACTTGTATGTAAATATCAAAAATTTGTGGTCTTTTTTTTTCATCCCATGTAAAATGAACGTTTATATAATTCTCTTTAAAAAAGGAGACAAGTACTTTTGAGAGTTTAGGACATCGTTCATTTTATTGATTCGAGTTTAAAATTCGAGTTTTGCTACAATAAAAGCCTCTCAGAAACGTCACATCTAACTTTTTTACTACAGTAAAAAACTCTCACATAAAGTCACATTTCAACTCAAATTAAAAACTCGAATTAACGAACTAAACTAGCCCTAGATTTGTACTCCTTCCTTTTTATTAATATTTTCGTAGTCAAATAGGGATTTTTCTCTTAGAACCTGAAAGTAATGCCAAGCGGGCCTGGTCCCTATTTTAAAGAGACTGGGCTAAAGCCCACTTTCGCGTTCTTATCCGCCGTCGTTCTTGTCTTCCTCTCGTTCTGTGGGTCCGACCTGCAAAAATGTTTTTACGGTACCCTAAGATTGATTTTTCGATATAAAATGCCCATTATATCCTTCTCACTAATTAACAACAAACTAATAATTTTTTAAAAAATTATGAAAATACTTTAAAATATTTATAAATTAAAAATTAAAATAAGTAAAAAGTTTTCTTAAATATTTTTAAAGTTATTTATTTCTATTTTATTAATGTAAATGGTAGTTCTGACATTATATGTCTCAAAAATTAGTGTTAGGATATCGAAAGAACTTTTTTTAAGGGGGAGATACCGTTTAAATATGTGACGACCCTTACTTCTCATCATCATTACTACGTTCATACTTAACTCATATCTTAACTTTTTTACTTTTCAACTATAAAACCCTAATTTTAGGCTACATTTTTTAAACTTTAATAGTAAAATAAATACTAATATACTTTGTTGGAATAAAACTTCAATCAGTATTTCATAGTAAAACTCGAATATTAAAAATACTTTTCTTAAAATATTTTTAACTTCTTAATATTAAATAATCTGTAGATAAAATTCTTTTGAAACTTTAAAAAATTTTCCTTAGGCATGGTCATATATTTAACTTATTATTTGCGTACCATTATCATTCATATGCAATTCACATAATAGCATTTTAGATACATTAATATACTTTGTGACTTGAGGTTGCTAAGCATAGCCTCCTTGTCTCATATACTTTACATTCATTACACATCATATTTACATCCATAAGTATTGTTTATTTTAAACACTTAGCAGCGTTTTCAAAACATGTGGTGCATCCATTACCCAATTGCCCACACTCCACTGCTTCATCCTTTCTGCACACCAAGCAACAGGTTTTAGGGAGCCGGTGTCTTACCCTAGCTTCCTACAATACAAACAAAATGAATAAGTTTTTGCTCAGCAAGTAACAGTAGACCATAATAAGTACAAACAATAATCCAAACCCATATATGCATTCATGTCATACATTCTAACACATTTTCTAAACATTTAAAGTGTTTATCGTATTATGCTTTCTTTCTTTCATTTCATACCACGATACTGTTGGTTTCCGAATCAAATTCGGATGCGGAAGCGTGGGGATAGCGGATGAAGTATAACAAAAATTTTCATAAAACCTTTGAGATACTCTATAAATTATATTAATTTATGCAGGAATAAATTAATCACATTAATTTATTTATTAAGAACTCAATTAGGAATAATACATGGCGACCGATTAGGATGATAACTTGAGTTCTTTGACCTCGAACAATCCTTGCTCCAAAGCCTTGTGTTTAAAAAACTAATGTCTTTCACGTCAATTCCTGGAATCCATGAAGATGTGTGTGTGGGCACACCTGAGACAAAACAGGTTTAGAATAAACACTCGAATTTTCATAAACACCAATGCATGCACGATGTGGAATTTTTTTGGAAAATTTTTTTTCCTTCCCACAATAAGAGAATTTCGGCCACCCTTTAAAAATTAGGTCAAAAATTGTCTCCACAATTTTCTTTCATTCTCTTATTTATAGAGTAGAAGTCAAACTTCTAGAAGGAATCCAATCTCTATCTACAAGATAAAGCTTATTAATTATCTCTTATTTGAATTTGGAACAAAATATCCTCTTCCTTATCCTTAATGTGGCCGACCATGCACGGGGATTCTCATCCCTGTGTGGCGCCAATTACAGATAGGGAAGGAATAAAAAATCATTCTTTATCCTGCAATCAAATTTTGATTCAAATTCAAATTCCAATTTAAGTCAAACTTAAATTAATTTGAATTCTAAATTAAACAACTTATCAAATAAGTTTAAAAGGATAAATTTAAATTATGTTCACAATTCAAATTCAAATTTAAATAATCACACTATTTAAATAATAATTAATTCTCAATTAATTATTTTTGAGTGTTTAATTTTAGAATTCTGTAATTCTAAAATTCCCATTTTGCCGTTTGTGTCTAGTAGAATTACTAGGACGACATGGGGATTAATGGACCTATAATCCAAAGCTCCAATAAAATTAATAATTAATTAAACACTTTAATTAATTAATTAATTCTATTAATTCTAATAGTTACTCCACTATAAACTTGGAATTGCACTCTCAAAATTATAGACATAAATTACTTCTAAACTATGAAGTATCCATTTGATATAGTCACTGCATATAGATCAATCCTTCATAAATAATTCATAATTAGAGCCAAGTAGAATCCGTCAACCTCTCTAATTATATCTTCATCATTGAATACCATTGATTCTCTAATGAATAGTGATTCATAAAACACATTCATGAACCAGAGCGCTCTAACTAATCCAAGTACCGAATCAACACTCAAGAGAATTATTTATCTACTTCTTTCTCAAGAAGGAATGGATTCCATCTCGTATAATAACATTCTCAGCTACCTATTTCATCATGTCTCCAAAATACAAGGAATAGGATTCAGGGTCTCAGAATCCGTACCAAGTAAATTAAAAGACACAAATCCATAAATAGGAGTTTGCTAAGAACTCATGATTAAGACCATTCTATATATGACCATCGGTAGACTCAATTAGAATTTCTATACTTAATGGAAATTATTAAAAATTCATATTGTGTCTTTGTCCATGTTCCACATAATCTCATTATGCGTAATACACTCATTCAATATCACACCATATTAACAGTGCGAATAACACCGTTCCATTCTAAATGGGAATGACATGTATTAGTAATGTTCTAATTAAATATTCTGAACTTTAATTAGATTTATTACAAACATCACATTTTGATTATTATCCTTAAACATTATCCTCTCATATACAACACTTATATACAATGTTTAAGGTTACATAAATAATCACAGAATTTTCATTTGATATTCATAAAATATTCATAAGTATATGCACATAAAATGATGAATAAACTCTTTTATTAAATAAATAATAAATATCCTATTACATCTCATGTTTCTAGGACACCATTCCCAACATATACAACTTTCTTTCTTGTATCGTTCTTTTTAATAACTTTTACTTTTTATGGGCCCTGTTCTTGTTATATCGTTGCTCGCACAACCAATGAGGAGTGGGGTAGCGACCCAAAACTAACTCACTCACAGTTTCATTCATAATAACCTCCCTTGCAAAGGCTGGTACAAACAGTTTTATTAATTTTTTGTCATTTATCATCTCTACTTCATATATCGTCTTACTATCATTTTTTCTAATTATGACAGTAATTTTAAACTTATTATTGCGTCTTCATGCATTTTTATCAATTTCCTTTGAAATTTGACTTTATTTAAAAGTTTGACTTTTATTGACTTTGACTTTTGACTTTTTCACAGATTAAAATTCTACTACTACCTTAAGTCCATAAGCACATTCCTCGCAACAAATAATGTCAAGAAACTTCTTCTCATATTAGCATACATTGAACTTATAATATGCACAATTTTGTGCAACAGAGAGAAATAAGCTTGTTCGTGTCATAAACAAAAGAACTGCTGGTACTTATAGGAGTTCCGCTAAGGTCACGACTTTCAAGTCGTCAGAAACTTTACCGCTTTGATCGATTACTGATCCTATCATATAAATTCCCAATCGTTAGATTTACAATCTAAGACAAGTAGTTACAATACAATTTGACTCGAATTTGTTGTTCTGAAAATGTTATTTTGATAAAGTGCACATGTCGTGTCTAAAATCTTTAGGTTTTATGTTTATTTCATAAACCTATTTAATGTCCCATTTTTCGTTTCTTATTGGCGATGTTTTGCACCTACTTACAGTTGACTTTGGGAGAATATTGTACCATCAGTTTCTTGAAAAATGTTCTTCATGGGGCTTCTTATCCTCGAAAAGATCTACGGTTTTCATGTTCAGTATCCGGACAGAAACATCTCCTATATCACCAATATGCACCAAACCCATGCATACTTAGGCCTAAAATCACCATTTTGGACATGTTTTGAATATTAGCCCAAAACTGAAGTCTGGGGTCATTTTTAAGAAAAAAGCTATTTCACAAAAGTTGTTTGAAACGAAATTTCCTACAACTTTGATTTTGGTTACTTTTTAAAATTAAGCTTCACGGGTCCTCTAGCTATTTCACATGAGGTTTTGCTCAACAAGTAACAACAGACCACAATAAGTGCAAATAATAATGCATACCCATGTATGCATTCATGTCATACATCCTAACATATTTTCTAAACATTTAAAGCATTTATTGTATTATGCTTTCTTTATTTTATTACATACCACTTTACAACTTTCTTTCTTGTATCGTTCTTTTTCACAATTTTTACTTCTTATGGGCCCCATTCTTGTTGTACCGTTGCACGCATAACCAATGAGGAGTGTGGTAGCCACCCAAAACTAACTTACTCACTGTTTCATTCATAATAACCTCCCCTACGAAGGCCGGTGTAAACAGTTTTATTAACTTTTTGTCATTTATCATCTTTACTTCATATATCGTCTTACTGTCATTTTTTCTTATTATGACAGTAATTTTAAACTTATTATTGCGTCTTTACGCATTTCTATTAATTTCCTTTGAAATTTGACTTTATTTAAAAGTTTGACTTTTCTTGATTTTGACTTTGACTTTGACTTTGGACTTTTTCACATATTAGAATTCTACCACTACCTTAAGTCCATAAGGACATTCCTCGCAACAAATAATGTTCAAAAAACTTCTTTCACATATTAGCATACATTGAACTTATAATATGCACAATTTTGTGCAACAACCGTTGCACGCATAACCAATGAGGAGTGTGGTAGCCACCCAAAACTAACTTACTCACTGTTTCATTCATAATAACCTCCCCTACGAAGGCCGGTGTAAACAGTTTTATTAACTTTTTGTCATTTATCATCTTTACTTCATATATCGTCTTACTGTCATTTTTTCTTATTATGACAGTAATTTTAAACTTATTATTGCGTCTTTACGCATTTCTATTAATTTCCTTTGAAATTTGACTTTATTTAAAAGTTTGACTTTTCTTGATTTTGACTTTGACTTTGACTTTGGACTTTTTCACATATTAGAATTCTACCACTACCTTAAGTCCATAAGGACATTCCTCGCAACAAATAATGTTCAAAAAACTTCTTTCACATATTAGCATACATTGAACTTATAATATGCACAATTTTGTGCAGCACAGAGAAATAAGCGCGTTCGTGTCATAGACAAAGGAACTGCTGGTACTTGTAGGAGTTCCGCTAAAGTCACAACTTTTGAGTCATCAAAAACTTTATTGCTTTGATCGCCTACTGATCCTATGATATAAATTCCCGATGCAATTTGACTCGAATTTGTTGTTCTGTAAATGTTATTTTCATGAAGTGCACATGTCGTGTCTAAAATCGTTAGGTTTTATGTTTATTTCATAAACCTATTTAATGTCCCATTTTTCTTTTCTTACTGTGATGTTTTGCACCTACTTACAGTTGACTTTAGGGCAATACTGTACAATCAGTTTCTTACTGTGATCTACGATTTTTTTGTTCAGTATCCGGACCGAAACATCTCCTATATCACCAATGTGCACCAAACCCGTGCATATTTAGGAAAAAAGCTATTTCACAAAAGTTGTTTGAAATAAAATTTTCTACAACTTTGATGTTGGTCACTTTTTAAAATTAAGCTTTTATCTTGGTCCTCTAGCCTAAACATTTTCGGTACAAGTTTCTGGGTCATTAACCTAGTTTTCGATTTTGGTCCGAAATTGGGAATTTTCACCGTTTTAGGTTTCCACACATCTTTAACCATCTAATCAACTTATTTTACACATCTCATTCCTCTTATTCTTCATTATAACCAAGGTTGGTTCACATTTTTCAATCTTAATTTTGGTAGAGTTCCACATAATCTTTCGTGTTTCTCGAGCTAATCATTGCACATTTTATCCTTTGTTTCAACTCTCAAACTCATATCACAACCTTTCTCATTCTTTTTATCATCATAAACATCATAGACACTAGGGTTTCATCATCATTTACACTAGAATTCTCTATAAACAAAAACACTAAACATGTAACCTAATAACCACAGATTTATCCTTTAGTCATTAGGTTTTTCGATCCCTTTAATAACTATAAGCAAATCATCATCCCTAAAAAAAAATTTCCATGGTTTCTAATGTTCATGGACGTGCAACTACAGTAGAAAATGAGGAGAAAAATTGAAATTTTACCCTAGGGAAATGAAGAGAAAGCTGCGGTGACACAAATCAACGGTATTTTTTTCACCGATTTCGATTAGAACTGGTTTTTCTCTTTTTAGGAAAGATTTTTCTCTTTCTCTCTTTGGCTAAATGCTCTCTGGTTTTCTTGCATGAAAAATGAACATTTGGTTTGTATTTTTCCCCATATAAAACCGGTCTTAAGGTGATGGGGACCTAGGTACAATTTTGACATTTTCTAAAGTCTCTTTTTGCAAAAAAAAGTCAAAATATATGCTTGCTTCTCCCCTAAGGTTGGCCGGCCATCATCCTTCATTTCCAAGTGTACTAATCTCAGCCCTCCATCCATTAATCACCTTACATCTCAACCATTCACTTTTAGTAATTATCTTATTTCGGTTCACTTTAATTCTCATCTGGTGCACGTTTTATATACGTTTTTCGAACAGTTGGTTAACTTAGTCAACTTTATTCAACCTTGACTAACTTTTCAAGAGTGACCTAGTGGTCGACTCTTGGTCAAGAAATTTTGACTCGGTCAACCCTAATCGGTCGAAAACCTTAATTTTCTTGATGCGTCCCCCTTTTTTCGTCCGTGTTTCGTTCTGATTGTTTCTAAAACCCTAACATTGATGTTTTACAATTCCTTTTCATTTCTTAAACTTAATATTCATGTGTTTGTCCGCTTGCTGGAATAACACAACATTCCGTGCCTCTTCCTTGATTACAGTCTGAAATTCAGTAATTGCATCATAGTTTAGAAATTTATGATCTTTAGCTTATTATTTGCTATTAAATATAAATATCAACAAATACTTATCATAAAAGTATTCATATTTATAATACAGAGAATTCTAAAAAATTTTGTCTTATACAATAATTTCTTCGACAAATTTCTCAGTCATGATAAATTATGTCATAATACGAAAAAATATTTGCAACAAAAAAATCAATCCTTTCATTTTTGAAAATTTTTAATGAGTTCATTGCTTTTATTATTATTGTTATTATTTTGCATTAAAACTAGCAAACGTCTGGGTTGAGGATCGAAAGTATAGGTCGAGGTTGGCGTTAGGGTATAAATAGGGAGTCGAGGTTGGGGTTAAGGTCAAGACTAACATGGATGAGGCCAAGATTAAAACTAGAGCCCTAACCAAATCTGACCCCAACCTCAACCCCAATCCTGATATTGATTTTAGAACACAAGAAATTTTCATCTTGAAAAAAACTGTTTTTTAAACAAGCAAAAAAAATTAATAATAAATTGAATGAAAAAGTAAAAAATAATATTACTATAAGTATTTTCTAAAACTAAAACAAAAATTCACATTCTTTCAAAAACAAAAAACAAAAATGTGCTTTAAAGAGTGACTTAGAACGAGGAGTAAGCTACATAATAGTCCTAATGTTTTCCATCTATATAATAAAAGGAAAACATTCTTCAGTTCACAAATGAAATTTGATATAACTTCTCATATTTAATATAAAGTATGTAATTAACACTGGCACATTTTTAAAATTGCCGACTAAATTTAATACAACTCTTGACAAATGAATTTTTAAAATGAACTGTTACAAGAGAGAAGAAAATTTTAGGTATTTTATATAAATTGAACTCAATATTTTAACATATGGGCTTGACTTTGCTATATACTTTTCCTTCAATACAAATTGGTTATTTTAATTTTTCTTTGACTTTGCCAACATATATATTTCCTTCTATACAAATTGGTTATTTTAATTTTTCTTAATATATTAGTTTAAGATCACGTGCTATGCACGTTAAGAGTAATTTGTATATTAAGTTCTAATTATCGTATTATTATTAAAAAGCATATATCATCTGAATATAAAGTCTCAAAAAGTTAAATTGGAAAAAAGTAAATTTTTAAGGTAAGTAGCCAAAAAAAAGATAAAAAGGACTAAAATAAAAAAATAAATAAGTTATAGGATAGAATAAACCAAAACATAAAAAACAATTTTAAGGGAAAAAATTTAAAAATGATCAAGAAAGGACTAAAATGAATCAATACATAAGTTTTAAAGCAAAAGAAACTAAAACAAAAAAAAATAAAGTTTTAGTGGAAAAATAAAAAGAAGGGTAAAAAAGGATCAAAATGAGGAAATAAATAAATTTTAGGACAAAAGGAACTACAACGAAAAAAATATAAAATTTTGGATAAAAAAGATAAAAAAAGGACTAAAATAAAAAAATAAATAAGTTCTAGAGTATTATCGGAAAAAAACCAAAAGAAACAAATAAAATAAAGTTTTGGAATAGAAATAAAAAAGAAAGGGTAAAAAAGACTAAAAATGAAAAATAAAAAAATTTTAGAGTAAAAAACAAAAAAAAAAAACAAAAAAGAGGAGCTTCGAAAAAAGAAAAAAAAAAAAAGGAGGGGGGAGCACTTTGATAAGGACTAAAATGAAAAAAATAAATAAACTTTTAGGTAAAAAAACAAAACAACTAAGAGAATGGACTTGAAAAAATATATACAGTGTTAATCAGTTTTAGTAATGAAAAATACAGAAATTCATTTACACAAACAATCGATAAAAAAAAGGCCCTATGCAGTGCTTCTACCCGAAAATTCAATCTCCCATATCTCCCCCAGTCTCTCTCCTCCAACGGCTACATTTCCCCTTTCTCTCTCGCTCCTTTGTCTTCTCTTCCATTTCCAATCCAAAACCCTCTCAATCTCTCTCTCTCCTCCGTTTCTTCTCTATTTC
>NW_010364333.1:189812-220783 GCF_000414095.1 Morus notabilis
AAGTCGCCGGCAATCTCCGCCGCCAAGTTGAAGAGCCCACTCCTGCCACAACCGCCGTCGTCGAACCATTTTAAGAGAAAGCTAAGCACGGAGACGGTTCCGGGAACTTCGTTATTGGAACCTGCAAATCTGGTGTTCAAAATCTGCGGAGACAGAAGGCCCAAAATCTAAGGTTCTGCTAGGGCAAAATAGGAGAGAACTTTACAATTTCTCTGAACATGCTCCGATTGGTCGGCAAACGCAGGCGATTCCTTCCCAACCGCGAAACTCTTCTATCTTCTTATCCGATCCAAGCATTCTCGCTTTCTCTCTCTTCGATTTCCGTTTGTCTTTCGAAAACTTTCCGTCAAAATCATTCTCAAGACTAGATTTTTATTTCAATGAGAGCAATTTCTTTTTTGTTTTTTGGTTGCAGAGTTCGTTGAATCCGTGTACTGGTAAAGATGGCAAAATCGTGTCGGCGCAGAGTTCGGAAGGATATGCAATGGTAGTTTGTGGTAATAAAGAGAGAGGGAATAACTTCACAATCAATTCTCGTGTAGGTATATTTACTCTGTCCTCAGTTCTATGGATGTTTTTTTCATTTCATTTATGGAAATTAGGAAGAATTATTTGTTTTACTAAGTTCAATTATTTGCTTATTGTCTTAGTGATTATTGGATTTTGAGGATAGTAACAAAAATCTCCTTTGTTCTTTTATGTTTATCCCAATTTATCAGAAACGTATATCTTCTCCCAAGATTTTCAACCAGAATTATGGGAAAGATTTTAACATGATTGGTAAAATTTAGGCGACAATTTTGATACGGTTCGTAAAACATTAAAGAGGATTTGTAAAATATTGGGAAATATTATGTCTGAATGTAACCCTTATTTAAATTGAATTTGTTTGATAATTTTTACGATTTTGTTTTTCTCATCAACAAAAAGTGAAACAAAAAAGCGAGAAGATCTTTTCAAAGTTTGGCTTGAGATGTTTCACTTTTAACTCAGAAAACAAAAACTCAAAGTGATATCAAAGAAGAAGGTGTAGTTAGCAACTTATTTTGAGAATTTTGTTTGCTAGTATAGGTTTTTCTAACTTAAATGACTTTTGTTGTTGTTGTTGTTTTCATGAGAAATATGCTATCTTATGGTGGTTTTCATCATAAGGACTCACTTTTTTTGCCCCATAGATATGGGTCTATCAAGAGGAACCAAAAGGAAGGAAAAAATGAAGTGCATTTTTTAATCTGGATGGTAAAATTAGGGTTTGATTTGAATTTAGTTGAGTTTGAAATAGGGATTTTTTTTTTCCATTCATTCAAATTGTATGCCTTCATTCTCCGAGGGGAAGCCACGAAATAGGAGGGAAACTAGGCGGTTTCAAATTCCTTCTTCTTTGTCTTGTGAGAATTTGAAAAGCCTTGGCGTATTTGACGTATTTGGTATTGTTCGGGTTTTCATTGGTTGAAGAACTTAGAGAGTATTTGGTTAGTTAAAATAATAAGCAACCTTAGAGACACAAGTAAACCCATCAATCTCCCCAACGGGCAATCCTTTTTCTGCTGATTCACCGTGTCTGACGGTCACCTCAACATCAACTTTCACCAATAGGGATACTTGGTTGAAGGACAATGGCTGTGACACAGGGTTGCACTGCGAGACTTGCGTTGCCAACGGCAATATTCGACATAGATACACCCGAATTCGTTGTTCATCCTCTCTTCTAAGGTACGCAATCCAAATTACACTGCAATCTTTTGATTGTCGAGTTTCTATTTTTATTTTTCAAGAATCCAGATTGTTTATTCAATTGGCAGTTGGTTTACAGAGCTTCACTATTTCTGATAATCTGTTTTTGATAATTGCTCCAGGTCTTAGGTTTATGTGAACCTCTTTCTAATTAATTCATGTATTGTGCTATTGCTCCATGTTGCTATGTTTTATTCCAACATGTTTATTGCTGTATGAATTGAAAGTTTTCATTGTACAATCAGTTGTGATTCATTTTCATTTTCTCTGTATTTGCTTATATAAATCTTTAATGTGTTCATGACTTCTTGCTTGTATAAATCTTTAATGTGGTCATGACTTCTTGCTTGTTTGTTTCATTTTCTCTGTTTGTTTAATATTATGTTATACCTTAAAACACTTAATATGTTTATCATTATGGTTTTAAGATATTTTTTATCTTAATTTCATTAATTTTGGTGATTAGGAAACATGTCAGTTAACAAGAGCTGGATTATGTTGTCCAATTGTTTGTCGGATGAGTACATGAATGGGGTTGCAACATTTCTTGAAAGAGCCCGAAATTATGTTGATGATGTTGGAAAATGCAAGTGATACAGAATCTGATTTTGTCATGATTTATGTCAGTTACAGATGTTTGATGTGAATTGCTGAATTTATGTTAAGTTAGTTGTTTATTTTTTATTTAAGTCAATTATTCTTCTTTCACTTGTTAATTATATAAATTACTTTATACCTTGCTTCTTTCATTGTTAGTAACAAATATATGGTTTCATATCTTGCTTATTTCATTACTAATAAGAGAAATATTGTGGCTGCCCCTGATTCTACTCCTGCACCCACATTGGCTGTCAACTCTATAAGTAAAAATAAGATTGTAAGAACAATGCACTGTCTTTTTATTATTTTGATTACTGCTGATTATTATTATTTTTTCAATTATTACAACAACAAGACATGCGCGAGGAGAAACACATTGTATTGCAAATGACAGAATTGTTAGTTGCTCTAGAAAAATGACTCCAGAATTTTGTCCTGATACATATAAAGCAATAGGAAAAGTAGGTGAAAGATGGTCATCTGAGTTAGGTTGGATTGCGCGCCACATGACCTTGCTCCAAGTCAAGGCGTGGAGGGAAATTCCACAACCAAACAAAGTGGCGATGCTAGACTCAAGGTAATAATATAGATTATAGTCATATTTTGGATATTATTGTTGTAGGATAAGTTTGAACGGAATGAGCCTGATAGAGAAAAAGAAACCAAGATATTAGATTCCATTGACCGTCTGTTAAACAAGCAATGGAAAGATTGGAGGTGTCGGCTGCACAAATATTTCATAAAAAAAGCGTGGACAATCCAGAGGATGTCAAAAAAAAAAAAACACACAAATAGGTTCTGGTGCAGGCAGATTGGGATTCGTTATGCAACTATTGGTCTACTGAAAAGTATAAGGTAAGTCATGTAAAAACCTTCAAAGCATTCATACATTTTTTTTATGTTATTTATAGGTTATGTAACAACTCCTTTCTAACTTTGCAGAAAAAATCAGCAACCAATGCTTTGAATCAGCATTTAAGGAGCTAAATCATTTGCTTCTCACGTGTTTGAAAAGGTATTTCATTTTGATTTGTTATGGTTGTGTTTAAATTTATATCATTAGTAGAAAAACAGAGCTCCCCGTGATGGTTTATGTGATTTCCTGTCTTTTTAGGTTGCTCTTTCACTTTAGTTTGTTTCAAATATTCAACCAAGTTGATTTCACGCATGATGTGTATATGAGAAGTTATAAATCATATACTAATCTATATATACATACATACATCCACTTTCGTTTATAGAGAATAAAGTATAAAATCACTTTTGATGATCCTTTAGGTAGTTGTTATGATCTGCTAATGCCATTTAGTCACATGCATATTTTTTTGACACTTATTTGGCCTTAATAAAAGAAATATAGATGAAAATGAGATTTTTCAGTAGACAAAATCTTGTGACTGTGTTTTGTGACCCATATTTATGATATTCTCCTATTCATTTATTAATATTTAAATGGGTTGGTATGACAGAATTTTGTGACAGGAATGAGTAGATTGGTATCCTATTTTATGTTTAATGCAATTATTTAGCTTGTTCGATATCAATTGAAAGAATTTAATTATATGCAGTACTTTAAAGCAAATAGGACGTCTTTATCTAAGAATCAGACATTTTAATGCTTGCGGTAAAACTCAATCTCTGCTGACCATTTTTACAGCATTCTTTGGGACATGTTATGCGGTGGCACTCCTTGAGAAATGATTTATTTCGCCTAGTGCCTTGGCTCCATTTGGTGGTTTTGCTTTCATGACTCTGAATTATTGGAGATAACACATATCACTAACTCTGATATTAAGATTGTGTTCTTTTGCAGTAAAAAGCAAAGGAGCTTGATAATTCTAGTGAATTGAGCTCTGTCATGATATGTGCCATCACAAGGCTAAGGGTTGGACTGGGACAGTACCAGAGGAGAACTATTTTGCAAGTTTTTATTTATTTATTTTTGTGTTTTTTTTATAATTCAGTATTCATTAGTTTTTCTTTTCAATTGTTTCAATTGACAGTACAAGATGATAGATTTGCAAACTCAAATTGGCCATTCAAGTGATGCAGCCGAGGGAAATAGCTCTGAATAGCCCACATTAATGACGAAAAAAGATATAATGAGTAATGTCCTTGGCACATGATTGGGATACATAATGGGAGCGGGCCAAGCACCAAGAGGGGGGGTCCGAGAAGGAGGAGAACAGAAAATGGTTATTTCTATACTCAGTCAGGAACAAATGCAACCTTCAAGACTCTATAGATGCAGATCGATAATCTTAAGAACTTGGATGCATGTTGACAAATGGAGTTTGACAGTCTTAAGAACTTTGTGAAGTCTATGTTCCCACATCATGAACCTCCTTTTGGTGACTCATCTCCTTTGGAATAGTGCTTCTATCTATTTTTTACTCTTATTTTAGAACTTTCAGGTTTCTAGTACTTAATTTTAGAGGATGTTTATCTATCCTTATGGATGCTTTTGTCATGATTTTAGAGGAACTAATATTATGTTCAACATTTAGATATATTCTATCTTTATTTGCCTTAATCTTAAATGTCTCTCATGCTCTTCTTTTGGTGAGTTACTGCCTTGTCTATCTCATAATTCTTTTGTGTCTTTTCTATTATTGGGTTTATTTTGTTGGTTTTGGACCCTGATTAGGCTGAGTCATGAAGAGGCCTTACCTCCTTCTACAGCACCTGAGGGTCCGTTCAGCTATGGTGAGTTTCTCTCTCTCTCTCAGTTTATCAATTCAGAGATCTTACTCAGTTAATCTTAAAATTATGTGAGTTTTTTCTGTCGGAATCTTACTATTTAGCTACTTAATATTGAAAGGAACATTGCACTAAAGATGGAAATAATGGTTATGGTTATTTTATGATAAATCTCAGTTTAAGAACTAGCTTCGTTTCTTTTGTGCTTTTTTTTCTCTTTCCTTTCTAACGTCGTCTTTTTTTTCCACTTCTTTTCTCCTCCAGCTTTTTCCTCTTTCCTTTTGTTTGTGCTCTCCCTCTATGCATTCGGATGAACAAAGAGCCATCAATTTGGGCATGTGAGGGAGACTATTATCAAAGTAATTGTTGTGTGGATGTGATTTTTTGCCATAAAATTGTTGTTTTTGTCACAAAAAAAAAAAAAAATTCTTTTTTTTGGGGATTTTTTATTTTGATTCATCTGTAACTTCTTTTCCCTTTGATGCAGGCCAAACAAAAAAAAAAGAATAGAAATTGGCATGAGGAGAAGAAGAGGGCAATAATCACTCACACACAACCATTTTCTGTTTTAGTGGTTTTTGGTTCAGACTGAACCAAACAATATAGATTCTCTGTTGCTAAATCCCGCCAAACATGGGCATTTCCCTTGCATTATAATCTTCCTTACTCTTGATGAATTGTTTAGTGTGTTTATCGGGCTGGATGAGGTTTTATTTTTTTTGGAGTTGGGTTTTTCATAATTATTCTGATTATTCAATTAAATTTGATGTTTGTCTGCCTTTGGGGACATTGTTTGGTTTTCACCCATAATGTTCTCGTTCTCAAAGGGAGAGTAGCTATTTAGGAAGTCGAACAAATGCCCACTCTTTTTCTATCTTGTTTACTAGCTATCAGTAACTGCTATTGTCTACCGAAAGAAAAGCTAGCTCTAATGAACTCATGGCTTTAATGATTAACATTCATATAATAAAAATATTATTAGTTCAAGGATTCGAAATGCTTTTAGCCCATGGATATTATGAGAAGTAGGCCTGACTTTATGAGAAGTAGGCCTAATTACAGGATTCTTTTCTACATTGAATATCATGAATTGAATGGGTGTAATAGGTGATAAATAGTGTTTAGATAAATTCCTACTTTATGAGAAGTAGGCCTAACTAAAGGATTCTCCTTTACTTTGCATACCATCAATTAAACTTTTTCTTGTCTTTGATTTTTTTTTTGTTTTATCTTTTTGAGGTTTTGTTTTTGTTTTTGTTTTTTTGTTTTTTTTCTCCTTGAGGACATCTTGAGTGTTGCCCTCTTAAGTTTTGCACTTGATTCTTAACAATATGAGAAGTAGGCCTAACTAAAGGATTCTCCTTTACTTTGCATACCATCAATTAAACTTTTTCTTGTCTTTGATTTTTTTTTTGTTTTATCTTTTTGAGGTTTTGTTTTTGTTTTTGTTTTTTTGTTTTTTTTCTCCTTGAGGACATCTTGAGTGTTGCCCTCTTAAGTTTTGCACTTGATTCTTAACAATATGAAATATTTTTTCTTATAAAAAATGACGAGTAAGCCTGGTAATATATTTATTAAGAAAAATAGTAATAAGTTAAGATCAGTATGAGAAAATAACAATAAGTTAGGTTGATTTTTATACTGACAAATTGATATCACCAAAATAAACTGTGTGGTGTTTTAACAAATTTTTTTTGCTTCGTATAAATTGTTAATGAGCGTAAATTTTCAGACATTCTGTTACGTCCGATGTTCCTTTCATTTATGCCATTGAAATAAATTCTTTCAATGTATAAAGAGGAATGGGACGAAACGTTTCATCCACATTTTTATTTATTTGTTTTTTCATTGTCTACATTCATTTTTGGGTTCTAGTTTGGTGCATTTGACCCTCTTTCCATGTTCCTTGATGCGTTCTTCACCACTGAGAACTATCTCTCTACATCTCTTTCTAACGTACCTTGATTTTATGCTAGGAAACCATCACTCTCGAGGTCCAGAGCAGCACACCATCAACAATATCATGGCCATGATCTAGGTATAAATTTTATTTTATTTTTATGATATTTTTCGCAAAGGTATAAATTTTATTGTTTTAATTTGGGATTCTACTTGTTTGGATGGAAAATCATTCATTAGAAAATGATTATTAGACATTTTCATTTGAAATGGGATGTTGCATGAGGGTTTGTAGAGGCTCTATTCCTGTTGTTATAGCTAAGGCTCTATATTTTTCTGGTTTGAAATTTTTTGGGCTATTGTATATATTGTTTTTAGCTTCTAAGAGAGTTTTGTTGAATTATCTTTGGATTGAGAAAGTTTGTAGAAGACAATTCTTTTATTGATCGTTTCTTTAGGTTGTTTAATTTTTATTTGTTTTCTCAGTTTTTTTAATATGACTTGTGTATGTGTAGCCGTGTTATTGTTTTTTTAGTAGTATTCCTTTTATTTGTTTTCTAATATACAATTCTAGGTATTTATTTTCTTTTTTCTCCGCCGCCTTCTCCTTCTTGAGCCATGTTTGTAATAGGGATCTTGTTAAATTTGCTTCTATCTCTGCTTGATTTTATCTTCTTAATGCTTGCTCTTTTTTTTTTTCTTATGCTCAATATTGCCAAATAACACGGGAATTTCCCTTGCATTGTAATCTTCCTTACTCTTGATGAATTGTTTAGTGTGTTTATTGGGCTGGATGAGGTTTTATTCTTTTGGAGTTGGGTTTTTCATGATTGTTCTGATAATTCAATTGAATTTGATGTCTGTTTGCTTTTAGGGACATTGTTTGGTTTTCACCCATAATGTTCCCGTTCTCAAAGGAAGAGTAGCTGTTTAGAAAGCCGAACAAATGCCCACTCTTTTTCTATCTTGTTTGCTAGCTATCAGTAACAACTCTTGTCTACCAAAAAGAAAAGCTTGCTCTGATGAACTCATGGCTTTAATGATTAGCATTCATATAACAAAAATATTACTAGTTCAAGGATTAGAAATGCTTTTAGCCCATGGATATTAGTGAAAGTTATAAACAATGTTAGATAAATGCCTAACTTTATGAGAAGTAGGCTTGATTACAGGATTCTCCTTTACTTTGAATATCATGAATTGGATGGATGTAATTGGTGATAAATAGTGTTAGATAAATGCCTGACTTTATGGGAAGTAGGCCTAACTAAAGGATTCTCCTTGACTTTGCATACCATCAATTAAACTTTTTCCCCTTAAGCTTTGTACTTGATTCTTAACAATATGAAATATTTTTTCTATAAAAAATGAGGAGTGAGCTTGGTAATAGATCTATTTAAGATAATAGTAATAAGTTAAGGTTAGTATGAGAAAATAGCAAAAGTGGGGTTGATATTTATCAAACATTCTATTACGTCTGATATTCCTTTCATTAATTCCATTGAAAGAAATTCTTTCAATGTATAAAGAGGAATGGGACGAAACGTTTCATCCATGTTTTTATTTATTTGTTTTTTCATTGTCTACATTCGTTTTTGGGTTCTAGTTTGGTGCATTTGACCCTCTTTTCATGTTTCTTGACGCGTTTTTCACCACTGAGAACTCTCTCTACATCTCTTTATAACGTACCTTGCCCTTATCCTTGATTTTATGCTAGGAAACCATCACTCTCGAGCTCCAGAGCAGCACACCATCAACAATATCAAGGCTGTGATCAAGGTATAAATTTTATTTTATTTTTTTGATATTTTTCGCAGAGGTATACAATTTAACTGTTTTAATTTGGGATTCTACTTGTTTGGATGGAAAATCATTCGTTAGAAAATGATTATTAGACATATTTTCGGGTTATTGTATATATTATTTTTAGCTTCTGAGAGAGTTTTGTTGAATTGTCTTTGGATTGAGAAAGTTGTAAAAGACGGTTCTTTTATTTATCGTTTCTCTGGGTTGTTTAATTTTTATTCGTTTTCTCAGATTTTTAATACGAATTGTGTATGTATAGCTCTATTATTGTTCTTTTTTATTAGTATTAATGTCCTTTTATTTGTTTTCTAATATACAATTCTAGGTATTTGTTTTCTTTTTTCTCCGCCCCCTTCTCCTTCTTGGGCCATGGACCTTTCTTTTTCTTCAATGTTTGTGCTTCTTTGTTCGCATCTTTTTCTTATTACGGGATTCTGTTTTGTTCTAGGTTTTGATTGTTGCTATAATTGGGATCTTGTTAATTTTTCATCTATCCCTGCTTGATTTTATCTTCTTAATGCTTGGTTCTTTTTGTTTTTTTTTTTGCTCTCGTCCCTTTTTTCTTGCTTTTTTTTAATGTTTTGGGAAGTTAGGAATTTTCTTTGTTCTTTGTTTGGATTGTAATTCTAATATGGTTTCAGGTTGTATTTGCCTGTTAAAATATGTAAAGATTTGTTTTCCACAAGTTCTGGAATTTAGTCATTTACCTCCGTCGTCCTTGGCTTCACTCGGTTAAGATTTATCCGAAGTAAGCTATATGCCTCTCTTCTTCTGAAAACAAATTCTTCACGCAATACCCTAATTGACTAATTTACAATTCTACAAAAGTTCCTCGTCTTTCATCTTACTGGCCTTCTGGTATGTAAATTCCATGGACATTGGTTATTATTTTTTGGTTTATTTTTTACTTTTAAGGTTGACGTGAAAGCCATCAGTTGAGACTCAGCCCTTTTCTTTTTGTCAAGGGAAACTCTCTGCTTTGCATGTGGCTGCTTCAATTGATTGGATTGCGGTAGGTTCACATTTCTTGATTCCTTTTTACTCTTGTCTTGGGACAGATGTTCTTTTCAATTTTTGTCTTTTCTTTGTTTCTTGGGAAAGTATTTGTCATGCTGATGATGAGTTTTTCTGGGCTTTGTGTGGTTCATCTTCTTTCCATGCTTATGGATGGGTTTGGTCCTGCTGGTGTTCTTAATCGCCACAAACAGGTATGCATGAATATTCTAGTCACCTTTTTACATGTTTATGAACTTCTAATTGGATAGAACATCTCAAACACTTTCTTTTGATTATCCATCAATACTCAAAATTTGCAGAGTGGTTGAGGTTAAAAAAAAGAACTTAATTAACGTTATAAAGGGACTAAATTTTCTTTTAGTTCGGGGGATTTATTTACTGTCTTAATTGGGTTTCTTTATAATAAATAAGTCTTTTTGAGGCTGATTTTGTTTTACTAACCGATGATTTTGTGAGTTTTTTGGTTATTAGATTGATTAGTTTCAAAGTTTTTTTGGAGATCAGCTTCAAAGTTTTTTTCGATACACTGCCTTGTCCGTAATGAGGATTCTCTATACTTAGAAATATTTGTAACGAAGATATGTGGTCGAGTCTAATCTACTAAAACCAAAATCCCAACTTATCATGTCTATTCAGAAAATGAAATCCTGTTTTGAGTAAACAAAAAACGAGTTTTTTTTCTTTTTCTAGTGGATTGTGATTCTACCAAGTGGCTATAATGTTAGAGGAGAGTATTAATGCTAATACGAAAAGGATTTTCTCTGTGTTTAGGATTCTCTCTCTTTTTTTTTTTTAATTTTTTTCAAGCTCATTACCCTCTAATAAGAATAGGAAAAACTATTGTGAATGAGTTGAAGCATATTTTTCTTTTCTTTTATGCATGTTTTTTACAGCAAGTTGTCAAGAAATGATTCAAAGGTATACAGTATTAGATTTAAAAACATTATTGGTGCTACCATTATATGCAGGTAAGCTTGTGAATTTATTTCTTTTAGTTATCTTTTCTTTTATATTTTTCAGCTCTAAAAGCAATGAAAAGATTGAGTGCAATGACCACTGATGATGCAAGGATTCATGAGAAAAACATTAACTCAAGAAAAATGTATGTTAAGCATAATGTTTATCGCTACAATCTAAACTCATATTATTATTCATATGAAAATCTCTGATATGTAACGACCTATATTTTCATTTGGTTAATTTGATTGTTGATTTTATTATGGTTAAGATTTTTTAAATTAAATTTTGTTTTGACAAGTTTTTGTCTAAAATTCTCTTTTCGACCTTGTATATTGCTCAAAATTTTTATTGTTACAATCTGAACTCATATCATCATTCATTTGAAATGTTTTTTGAACATCTGGAAAATTTTAGATTTACGATTTTCCTTCATGATATGAGTTCTAGAACAAATAAAATTTGTGAAAACCAACTTTTAGTCTGACTTTTAGGGGATGTTTGGTACCTAGATTCGTTCCCTGATTCGAATCATGGTTCGTGATTCGCTACAGTATTTTCTCTCACAAAAAATACACGTAAATCAAAAATGGTTCTAATCACATGATTCTAATCCATGAACCAAACGTCATCTTAATTATTTTTTTTTTGAGAATTATCTAAGGCTTATTTTTGGGTCAAGTCTATTTTCCTTGTTTGGGGCCAGGAATTTTTTTTTTCTTTTTTTTTGGGCCCTTAGGCACATTTAGGAGCTCTAGAACATTGTTGCTCGTATTGTGTCATTTCTTTTTCTTACAATACGGTGCAAACACCCATTTCTCCCACTCTTCTCTTCTCTCCTCTCCTCTCCTCTCACGTAGCCACCAACAACCGCAAGAGCCCTCGTTCCCCCATTTGCTCTTTCTCTCCTTCTGTCACCGTGCAACCTCCGAAGATCAGCTAAGCCTCAACTCCGGAAAAAAAATCTAATAAGAACATCAAAAAGATAGTGGCGGGCTGCGTCTGCTTTACGTCTTTGTATGAATCAATTTATTGAGACTTTGATCCACCCTCTCCACCCTCTTCAATGCCATTTCAAGTTAGTTTATGCCTCTTTGTTTTCCTTTTTGAATGATTAATCAGTTGTCGATTTGGGTTTTGAACTGATTGTTGTTGTCATCAGAAACTATTGGTTTCTTAATATCTCTTTGGGTTTCAATTTCGAGTTCTTTTTGTTCTATGTCTTGAAGTTGGTTCGATTGGTGTACCGGGTTTTGTTTGTGATTTTTTTTAGGTCAATGAGATAGTTGTTGCCTTGGATTTTAATTCCCCGGGATTGCTCTTCATTTTTGTAGTTTTCCTTGCTGTATCCGTTGGGCTTAAACCAAGTAGTGGTTGTGATTAGGGATGGCAATATTCCCCACGAGGATCGGGCCCCGCGCCATATTAATGTGCGACCGTGCAATAAAAATTGAAGCTATAAGGAATAAACAAGAGAGGATAATTTATGTTTAAATTTTGATGTTTTTAAACTTTTTTCACTTATATGTTAGTTATTACCGTTATATTCAGTTTGCAATATGTTAAGAATTTAGTTTTTTTTCATGGAACCTTTAATTTTGGTATAAATTATAATGAATTTCTACTCTATTTCTATTTTAAGTTGCTATTATTTTGAAATGCATAGTCCTATATGACGGGGAATGGGGCGGTATGGAGAAGGCTCCTCCAATGGGGAATCCCCGACTCCAACCCTGCCCCTCCTTAAGCGGGTATGGGAATGGGGATGGGGATGGGGATTGTTTAGGGTAGCGGGGATGGCATTGCCATCCCTAATTGTGATGATTTAATCAATTTTTGTGACTTCAGTCAACCGTGCAATAAAAATTGAAGCTATAAGGAATAAACAAGAAAGGATAATTTACGTTTAAATTTTGATGTTTTTAAACTTTTTTCGCTTATATGTTAGTTATTACCGTTGTATTCAGTTTGCAATATGTTAGGAATTTAGTTTTTTTTTCATGGAACCTTTAATTTTGGTATAAATTATAATGAATTTCTACTCTATTTCTATTTTAAGTTGCTATTATTTTGAAATGCATAGTCCTATATGACGGGGAATGGGGCGGTATGGAGAAGGCTCCTCCAATGGGGAATCCCCGACTCCAACCCCGCCCCTCCTTAAGCGGGTATGGGAATGGGGATGGGGATTGTTTAGGGTAGCGGGGATGGGGATGGCATCCGCCCCCACCCCACCCCATTGCCATCCCTAATTGTGATGATTTAATCAATTTTTGTGACTTCAGTCGTTCCTCTACTTACTAAAGAGGTCTGCGTGATCAACTTTCCTTTTCTATTTCCAAATTCTTCCTTTTCCAATTCTTACTTGCTTCTAGTTACTTTTTCTGTCACCTACATTCCATTCTTCTTCTACTGAAGATTGTTTTTAAAGTGTTTGTTACTATGTCTTAGTAAATGCTTTACTTTGCTTATGAAATCCTAAGGTGAATTTTGATTAATTGAATTATGTTCTTATACTTGCTTCCTTTATCGATTGTGAAAAAGGGTCCTTTGAATCTTAGGCATGTGTCTCTACAAATAATTATATATATAAAACTGTTTTTGGGTTCACAAGAAGAAGGATTTGTTTTCCTCACTATTATTCCTTTCTAGTAGTTTCCTTCCCAGCGAAAGATGACAACTTGAACCTCCTTATTCTTGTTGATCTTTAAGATTTGTAATGATGTGTTGACTTAAGGAAGTTTCATTACCTTGATTGTTTAATTCGAGTTATTTCATGGTTTAGAGAAGGTGGGTATCATTCTTTAAAAGTTTTGTTCTATACGCAACTTATACCTTTCATTATCTAACGTTATTGAAATTTTGTTTTTGGTTTCGTTTGATGAATTTTGCTGGTCTTGGTGTTCTGTTACTTCATTGTTCAGGGAATGAAACTCCTCCCTTATGTTCTCGGTATAGACTTCTAAAAGTTCATGTCTTACGCATCCTTGTGTGAGTTCCGAATATTATCTTGAAATGACAAGTTCTTCTATCCGTTGGTTTGGTCAACTCTTAATTTCTTTTGATGACTACACGGGGATTTAAGCCATTTTTGAAAGTTGGACTTGAGCGGTCTGTTTTGCTATTTTGTTGATTTTCTTATGTAATTTAAACTTAATCATGTGTGTATGACTGAGTGCGTGGATTTTACTTAGAGTGGTGCCACCCAGTGGAACATACTATATTTTTATTTTATTTTTGGCATTTTATGATTATGATCGTTTACTACTCTCACAGTTGCACAATGATAGGTAAAACTTTTTTTCGTGATTTCCAAATTCTATTTTAGTTGGATTTCTTTACTTGGTATTTTTCAGTTTTTTGAAATTTATTTCGAAGACCTCAGGGCAATATTTTCATTTTCTTAATTTTTGAAATTGTTTCAAATTATTTAAATGTCAAATTTATATTATCTTCAATTAAATCTCTTTAGTGACTAACGCTTATGTTGTGGCGTTACGAATAAGAGTTTTAATCACGACGAATAAACATATAAATGACTAGATTTTCAAGATTTTACTTATTGATATCTATTATAGGTGTGGGTGTAAATTATTTTTTACTGAATTTTCTGTAATTGCAGGCCTGATCCTTTTCCAGAGCTGTTTTGTGGACATGCAATTTTGGAAGCGGGGGTGAATATTATCTAGTATAAAAAATAAACACTGAGTATCTAATTTTACCCTCATCTCTCTCTTTCTGGCTCATCTCTCGCTTTCATTCCCTCGCTCGGCTCTCCCTTTCTCTTGCTCATCTCTCATCTCTTTCTCTCTCTCTCTCATCTCCCCCTCTCATCCATATCTTGAAATGACAAGTTCTTCTATCCGTTGGTTTGGTCAACTCTTAATTTCTTTTGATGGACTACACGGGGATTTAAGCCATTTTTGAAAGTTGGACTTGAGCGGTCTGTTTTGCTATTTTGTTGATTTTCTTATGTAATTTAAACTTAATCATGTGTGTATGACTGAGTGCGTGGATTTTACTTAGAGTGGTGCCACCCAGTGGAACATACTATATTTTTATTTTATTTTTGGCATTTTATGATTATGATCGTTTACTACTCTCACAGTTGCACAATGATAGGTAAAACTTTTTTTTGTGATTTCCAAATTCTATTTTAGTTGGATTTCTTTACTTGGTATTTTTCAGTTTTCTGAAATTTATTTCGAAGACCTCGGGGCAATATTTTCATTTTCTTAATTTTTGAAATTGTTTCAAATTATTTAAATGTCAAACCTTAGGGTAATATTTTCATTTTCTTATTTTTTTGAAATTGTTTCAAATTATTTAAATGTCAAATTTATATTATCTTCAATTAAATCTCTTTAGTGACTAACACTTATGTTGTGGCGTTACGAATAAGAGTTTTAATCACGACGAATAAACATATAAATGACTAGATTTTCAAGATTTTACTTATTGATATCTATTATAGGTGTGGGTGTAAATTATTTTTTACTGAATTTTCTGTAATTGCAGGCCTGATCCTTTTCCAGAGCTGTTTTGTGGACATGCAATTTTGAAAGCGGGGGTGAATATTATCTAGTATAAAAAATAAACACAGAATATCTAATTTTACCCTCATCTCTCTCATCTCTCGCTTTCATTCTCTCGCTCGGCTCTCCCTTTCTCTTGCTCATCTCTCATCTCTTTCTCTCTATCTCTCTATCTCTCCCTCTCATCTGCCTCTTAGTTTGAACAATAGGAAACTTGGGTTGTTCTACTTTTTTACTTTGATTTTACTTGTGGATTAACAGAACAACTTTTGAATTTGAAAAAAATGAAGTGTCTGTGTTTGTTGTCGGTTTTTTCTTTGGGGCACTTCGCTTTGCAAATAAAAAGAAAATTTTGTAGAGTGAAACTTGCTCTTAGTATGGTAAGATCGTTTGGAATTTTTATTCATCTGTTAAAAGTTAATTGTAATGACAGTTTGAAAGTAATGATAGCATGTTAATGCTTGAATGAAACAATTTTATGGCCTTTTTTTTCTTCAGTTTCTTGTTTTGTTTGATTGGGCATTAAATTTTTCATTAGGACTTGTGATCCACAATTTCCGCCTTATATTTGATAAAATGTAAATTAAAAACTAATGAGGCACCCACTACATGATTTTTCTGCCGTGTAGTGGTTATATAGCTTAAGCAATGTGTACTCATAAAAGGATTTTTTTGCTTTTTTCTTTTTTGGCTTGACTCCAAATTTGATCGTGACTGGAAGAAGATTGAAGTATTTGTTTTACAAAAACAGTTATTCAGGTACTTCTATCTTGTATGTGTAGAGAAAAGTTCACCACTATGATTAAAGTTTGAAAGATCCTTATAAATTCTCTTAATGAAGTCATGGTCCCTGTTTGGGCACTATATTGACTATTATAGTATAATAGTATGTGCAATAGTTGTAATTGTTGGATCTATACCCTAAGAGCTGCATGGAGATCTTGTGCCTGCTTTTGTTTAATATTATAATTGTTTTTGAGGTTTTAATTTTTGCTATCTTTTAACTACTTTTGCGTATTTTGATAGATACGTGGCCATACATAGAAGTGGTTTATGAAAGTTTGAAAGAGTGGGACCAATGAACACGTACCTACCCCTTGACCAAAGCGAAGGCCTCTGCTCACCCATGCGATAAAAAGCCCCTAAAAATAATGCAGATAGTTGATATCTATCCGCCTTTTTTTTCATGAGCTCTTTTTCGTTTTTAAGACTTATTGCTTGTTAACATGTTTCGCAGCTCCAAATGTTACTCATACTAACGAGCCATTTCAAGCTTCTACTACATTTGTACAATTAGATCTCTCAGATTTGTCGAAGATTCTTATTTCAGATTTGTTCTTATGTTCTTATATTCTTTAAACTTATCTTCAACACATTTTAATTATTTTGGATCGTTCTTTTCACAAGTTATGTATGGATGCTGAAAAGCGGACAACTATAGTTTTAATTTTCTTGATTTTGGACTTGTTATGTTCTCCCCCATCTTTTAATTTCAGTGTCGTCTTTACTTCATTTCTGTTGAATTTAATTGACAACACGTTTGAATTATTTTTATTGTTATCCTTAAAGGTTTAATTTGAATTTAGGGTCTCATTGTAGGGCTGCTTTGTTCTTCTACTTTTTGAAATGGCGAGGCATTGTAGCTAGGATTACACAACACAATGTTATTTCAGATTTATTCTTATGTTCTTATATTCTTTAAACTTATCTTCGGCACCTTTTAATTATTCTGGATCTCCTTTTTGCAGGTTATGCATGGATGCTAAAAGCGACAACAGTGGTTTTGAATTTCTTGATTTCAGAATTGTTATTTTCTCGCAATCTGTTGTTTTGGGCAACATCTTTACTTCATTTCTCTTAGAATTTGTCGACAACACGTTTGAATTATTTCACTGTTGTTGTTGCAGGATTAATTTAGATATAGGGTCTAATTGTAGTGTTGATCTGTTCTTCTGATTTTTGAAATGGCTAGTTATTATAGGTTGACTCACAGAACACTATCTTATTTTGGATTTGTTCTTATATACATATACTCTTGAAACTTATCTTTGACACCTTTTAAGTAATCTTGATCGTCCTTTTTGCAAGTAATTACAAGTACATTAAGCCTTTTTTACAGGATTATATCTATTACACGGTCATGTCCGGTAATACTTATAATAATCAGATAGGTGAAAAAATGTTAATCAAGTTACCAGGTGAATTAGGTAAACAAATTCACACAAAGTGGCATGAAGCCTTAATTTTAACAGGACATCCAGACCCTACAGCCTCACCTCTTAACAGTATCGGTAATAGGGCTAGATTTGTCTTAAAAGTTTTACAAGAACATTGTACTAATATTGAAATTAGTAAACAGTTGAAAGGAGAATCAAATTTCTGTAGACAAATTTATACAGTTCAACAGTATGATTCACCAGACAAACCCAAGAAAGTTAGGAAACCACTTCTTAAGTCTAAGAAAAAACAGTCGGTTCCTAAAAAGAAAAGTTATTTTGGGAAAAAATATTTCCTAAGAAAGTCAGAAAGAAAACCTCCTTATCTTGATAAAGATAAAAATGTTAGGAAGTTTAAATCTGAAAAAGTCTATGCACAGCAACAAGAATGTTATGCCTGCAAACAGTTAGGACACTTTAGTAAAAGTTGCCCTTACAGGAATAACATAGACAGTAGAGAAGCATGTCTAGTAAATTGCACAAATGAAAACATTATTGCAATAGGCTCAGACATGGACGAGACAGAAAGTATCTACAGTATAATTAGTATTGATAATGAAAATCAATATAACAGTTTTGAAATTGAATCTGAACATAACAGTTTTATTCAAGACATTTTGAATAAAGCAAGTACAAGTAAGATTGAAAAAAGATTATTTGCGTATAATCAACTTGATGACGTAAGTAATATTGAAGTCTTAGATAATGGACAGTTCCAAAGTGAATATGAGTATATGGAAGTATCAATAGAATGTACTGATGAATGGAAATATAAAGCAGGAAGTCTTAACATACCATGTTTTTTATGCAATAATCTTCCAAGTATGGATTTAAGACTCAAGTGTGTAAAGTGTTATACAGAAGCCTGTACAAAGTGTTTTCCAGGAAACTATAAAAACCAGAACACTAGGCTTCAAGATACAATAGATAGATTGGCTAAAGACCGAATTAACAATCTAGAAAACAGAGTAAGTATTCTAGAAACTCAACTAGAAGACATACAGTATGAATTAGTCACTATACAGTCAAAACAATTAGAGACTAAAGAACCTAAGTTAAAACAATCACAAGGAATTGTGATAAAAGAACCAGAAGAAAGTTCTTCACAAAATGCTGAAAATAAGTATTTCACAGCAGATGATAATGTAGTATTATCCTGCAACATAAAACAGCATAATACAATTCACGTACAGTGTTGGGTTAAAATACCCATAAAAGTAAACAATACAGTCACATATTTCGAAAGAAAATGTATTGCATTAGTAGACGCAGGATGTACTAAAGTACTAATGGATAGAAAGTTAGTCCCAAATGAAGCAGTTCAAGAGATCACTGATCTTAGGACAGCTAGACAAATGGACGGAGCAGTAAACAGATATACAGAATGTGTAAAAAATTGTAAAATATTTTTTGCAGATCCCTGTAATAAGTCAGTATCTTCTAAAATAGATATGATCTATCTTAGAGATTTCCCATATAAGCAGGACTTAGTCCTAGGATTACAGTTTCTTTTAAAAGATGAAGGAGTTATTACTATCACTAATAACGAATTCATATTAAGTAAACAAAGAATTTCTACACCCATCATAACATCAGAGTTCGCTGAGAACCAAAGTGTTTAAACCTAAAGTTGTTTTGTTTGATCTTTGCTATGCATCGATCGTCTATTAACTGTATTATTGTACAATCATTTCCTGTACAACTTAAAACTTCTTCTCTATCATGTTTGAATAGACTGGTATCTCTTTTCCAGCTACTGGATGATCCATATAGGGTCTTAGGACTTATTAAACTTAAAGACTTTTGATCGAAGTTTGCTATGTCATGATTAACATTAACAATTTCGTCCAACTGTAATTTTTCATCATCTTTCTTTTCTTTTCCTAATATTCTGTTTATTAGGCTATTGTTTTGTCTATTAGAGCTTGAGGCTCTACTGTCACTTAGGGTACGACTTAATCCTGAAAATGGTCTTGTCAGACTCATTTCTTGGGTTCTGTTATGGACAAATCTTTATATCTCTGGAATTTCCAGGCTATGGGTTGTTTTACCTTTACTTCTCCTTGAGATACTCTAATTTTTTCAAGGTTCTCGTTGAGTTTATCTAACTCTGACTTTACTGTGGCTGAGGGCTTTATCTTGTTGATACCTATGTCTTGATTCTAGACTTAAGAATTTTTTCTTCCAAACTTTTAATTGCTATGGTGTTAGCCTTAACAATTTCTTCTAAGTTTGAAGACTTATCTAGACCAACAAGCCCGAGGTTTAAGTGAATTTGATGAAAATTCAACCAAAGACGGAGATGATGAAGAAGTAAGACCAAGTTCTGAAGCAATGGATATAGATATCATATTGCCTAGGATAGTCTTAGAAAACAGTGAATCAAAAATCTTCAGTGAAGACGAGTTAATAGAATTAGAAACTCTATTAATAAATCTCGAAACAGTTAAACTAAATGAAACCATAGTTTATGATGATAACAATAATCTACTGATTGTAGCTTTAAGACCAGATCTAGAGCCACATGAATGGGTTAAGTATCATGAATACTATGAAAAGGTAAAGTTGCCTTTTCGCATTCCTGTTCTTTGGCAATTTTTTCAAGAAACTGCTGGATCTTGAAACTGACTGTATAAATGTCGTCTTCAGCGAACTGGATGATCTTTTCGACGATTTCTTCTTCTAAGAAACTGTTGAGATGATTAATAACTTGATTGTTCGGCTGGAGCCTTTTTCTGACTGGGTGAAGCTCTTGGTTTTCCTTTTCTAGGCTATCACTCTTACTGTCAACACTCAATCTCTCCAACTTAGTGTTTAAACTCTCAATATACTGTAAATTTGTTCTTTCTGCCTGTTCGGCAACTTGAGCAAAAGATCTTTTATTTGAAACTGTTTTTGAATTCAATTTTGGGTCAACAAAAAAGTTTGTGACACATTCTTTAACACTGTGGGGGTCCGGAAAAAGCGATGGTTGCTCCTTCAGCGGATGGTATTTCAGCCTTAGAGGGACTGTTGCATTTGTTGTGAGAGAGAGAGAGAGAGAGTATTGTGCAGCGGATGGGTTGATATAAGATTAAAACTTTCAAGCCTTCGCCTTAGACTCAGGTTTTCGTACCAAGTGTCTCTTCCAAAATATATATATATATATATATATATTTTTTTTTGAATTTTGTTTTGAAAAAGTAGAGACTATTCCTCCGACCAAACCTAAGGTCTAACTTATATTTGTCCAAACCTTGTCAAAAGTATTAAAGACATTGGAAATATTAAGTTAGCAATACAGACCAAAGAATATGAAGATTTTACAGGACAAAATCTAGTCATATGCATTGGAGAATTAGGAAAGTTAACACAGAATACAACCTTCAACTATAAGTTAAACATACAGTAGTTGTATAAGTTAAACAATAAGCTACGGAAATAATCCGTGGATGTTCTTTAGTCTCTAACTGTTTTGACTGTATAGTGACTAATTCATACTGTATGTCTTCTAGTTGAGTTTCTAGAATACTTACTCTGTTTTCTAGATTGCTAATTCGGTCTTTAGCCAATCTATCTATTGTATCTTGAAGCCTAGTGTTCTGGTTTTTATAGTTTCCTGGAAAACACTTTGTACAGGCTTCTGTATAACACTTTACACACTTGAGCCACTTTGTGTGAATTTGTTTATCTAATTCACCTGGTAACTTGATTAACATTTTTTCACCTATCTGATTATTATAAGTATTACCGGACATGGCCGTGTAATAGATATAATCCTGTAAAAAAGGCTTAATGTACTTGTAATTACTTGTACTGATTTTTTCTAGGGCAGCCATACATTCCTTTTGTTCTGGATTCGTAGTGAAGCGTTTAAAGTCTTTAAAACTGAAGCTGTGATTTGTAGCCGAAGTAGGGCGAATCGAAAAGTAGGCGTTGAAGGCAGGTGGCCGTGTTAGCCGAAAAGAAGAGTAGCCCGTTGGATGTCGGTGGTAGGCGTAAAGTTTTAAAAGAATTCTTAAATGCATTCATGAAGGTTTGGTCGGAGGAATAGTCTCTACTTTTTCAAAACAAAATTCAAAAAAAAAATATATATATATATTTTGGAAGAGACACTTGGTACGAAAACCTGAGTCTAAGGCGAAGGTTTTATTGTAAACAACAGGTCAGAACAAGTAAGGGGAAAATCAAGAATGGTCATCAATTATACAAGATTGAATGACAACACAGTAACAGACAGTCACAATATCCCAAGTAAAGACATGTTAATAAACAAAATACAAAATAGCATGTACTTCAGTAAGTTCGATTGTAAATCAGGTTTTTGGCAGGTTAAGATGGGCGAAGAATCAGTCCCATACACCAGTTTTACTTGCCCCTGGGAGTATCTTCTAATTCTGGCAGTATGCTATTGGATATTGTCATGGTTTATGTTTTAAGGTAATTTCTTCTGCTTAAAACTGCTGAGAGTTTTCATAATATATGAAGAAGTGCATGTTTTAGTGTTAAATACGAGCACTGTAATATGGCCATTGTTTATAGGTCCAAGAATCTGTTAGGTAATTGATTAGCTCCACATTTTGTTTCTATAAGACTCGGAAGCTGGATCTTTTTGGTGTATTCACTCAATTGGGGTTTTGCTTAATTATTTCGCATTTATCTGTCTTTTGGATATGGGGTTCTAGATGTTTTTGTTGTTTTTCTATGTGTGATAGGATTGGATCATTTGAACGAGAAATTATGAAAACTGTTATTGCTAAATTGTGCTTTTTTGTTGAATGTGAACTATTTACATGAAAGTATTAGGAATTAGATTTAAGATTGAATTGGTTTTTATGGAGCAGTGCTTATGTGGTTTTGCCATTTGTTGTGTCTCTCTGTTTTGCTTACATTTTTCAAATCTTCTGTTCATTCCTTTATTTAGGAGACAATAAAATTTCATGCTTGGCACTATACACCTATGACTTTCCATTAGCTGTTGCCTACTCAGGGGATTATTTAGTTACTTGCGTGTGATTTTTCTTGACCTTGGTGCAGTACTATAGATTAAAATTTTTGCCTGCCATTATTTGTGTTCAGAGTGGGAATGAAATAATTATAGCAAATCGTGATACATAGCATTTTTTTGATTAAGTGTGCATTTTATGTGTTAGTTTGATGAAGTTGATTCGGTTTAGTAGTGGGGGTCTGAAAGTTGTTGAAATTTGGGGAAATGAAGACTTTTAGCGCGTTAAATTTGTTTTTGGGAGTTCATCATTATAATGGCAACAATGTAGACTTGGGAACAACATGTGGAAAATACTAAAGAGTGTGCATTTTATGTGTTAGTTTGATGAAGTTGATTCGGTTTAGTAGTGGGGGTCTGAAAGTTGTTGAAATTTGGGGAAATGAAGACTTTTAGCGCGTTAAATTTGTTTTTGGGAGTTCATCATTATAATGGCAACAATGTAGACTTGGGAACAACATGTGGAAAATACTACAGAGTATGCTGCCTTAGCATTATTGATCCAGGTGACTTTGATATCATTAAGAGCATGCCTAGTGAACATTGAGTATCCCATGATCTGCATCATGTCTTAGATTTTGGTCAGTCCTTGCCTCTTTTTCATTTTTTTCTGTTGGGAAGTGAGAAATAGCTAGTGAAGTAAGCTTCCAATGTTTGAAAGGTTCAAGATTATGATATTGGACGCTCCTTTTATGGTACTTCTTGATTCTTCTATGGTGACTTTAAATTTTAACTTTTAGGACGTACCGTATCCCATTTTATGGACTTGAACTTTAATTTTATTATTGTTCTCTATTAAAAAAACATGTGTGAAATTCATATGTTCAGGGAAAAAATAGTAGGATGGTTATAGTTAGAAAACATCACAGATGCGCATTAACAGAAGTTCACTATTGTGCGGTCTTTGTTTGTTTCACTATTTTGAAGGTGATGTAGCGGTGGTGTTCAAGGAATTTGTTACTAGTTATGATGATGATTTGACGTGGAGATGTCCTTAAGCTTCTATGGTCGAGAAGCCCACTGTTTTCCTAGTAGCTGCAATTTTCTGTTCAACCTTGCAAAGTGGTGGTGTAACCTTCTTTTCCCCTATGTTGCTTTCTTGTTTCATTTTTTGAGGGATGATGTACCTTAGGACTTTATTAGGCTCAGGTTTTTCCTTTTTTTTTTCATGGGTGTGTTCTGATAGGCTGCTAGTTGGTTTTAGTTATGTTGTTGTTTAGTGACATTTGTGCTTTTTGAATGAGATTGTTTTTTAAAGAAAAAAGACCACTATATTTTTGAAGAAAACTAAACCAAGCTATCTTTCTATAAATTTGATGAAAAAATCTGTAATAAATTTAGAAGCAGGACATGCTCATCCCTCAACTAGTAACTATAGAATATTAGAATGCAGAGTGTGTTTATTGTAGCTATTCTCACATTCTTACTATTTAAAGTTTTTGTTTATCTATTTTGTTGTCTTCTGTGCTCTTTTTTCCCCTCCCTTGAAGCATAAGTTTTTCATTCTCTGCATTTTCTTCAGCTTTTCTCTCTTCTTTTGTGTTATTCTCTCTCTCGCCTTTTTGCTATTTAGAATCGCGATCAACTTGATTGATGAGGTCGACGTCTACACTTTGGTGGCGAACTCTACTCTATTTCTTGATTCCATTTTTTTGTGTGCGTGTTTTGTTCTTGAGAAAGTGTGGGAAAATCGAATGAAAGATTGGGTTGAAAGATTCTCTGTACATTTTTGTTTGCTCATCTCAGTTGGTCGAGTGATTTTTAAAGGTAATAATTATCGTCTCTGTTCATTTGATCTTTATTCTTTTTTTATTTTTTTTATTTTATTGCTTTTGTTTCCTAGTGGATTGATCTCTCTTTGATTGTGTTTTCTCAAAGTCATAATCTTTTTTTGTCTTTTTTTTTTTGTTTGGAGTAACAATTTCCTACATTGAAGTTTTTTTTTCCTGAAGTGTTAATTTCTTCATCGGACAAAAACTACTGTTGTACCTTTTCCTTATAAGGTTATCGGTCGGCCATTATTTTTAGATTTGGTTAGGGATTGGTCTCAGTTTTTGTAGTTTCGTTTGATTTTTGTTTCAGCACTTGGCTTTTTATTTGTACTTTTGAACCTGGTCTGCCAAAGGAAAACTCTCCTTGTGCTTTCTAGTTTGCGTTTTTCAGCTTTAATATTCTCGTTTCTTTTCAAAAAAAAAAAAAAAACGTTCCAAACATTCCATTGTTTCGCAATTCAATTTGAGAACTCTTCTTAAAGAGATGCAATATTTTTCAAAGTTTTTGTCTCAAGGTTAATTGTTTCTTTATAATTGTTGTGTGGCCGATTTGGTAATAATATCTTGAAAGGAAGTATCTGTACTTCTATTTAATTTCTTAATGATCAAATTGGACGTGAAAATGGAGAAATAAACATGAAAATTGCAAATGCATTCATTTTGTAGATTTTCTTTGGCTACCAAGCAGGTTGAGAAAGTTTTGGCAAAAATTGTTAATTATGTTAACAGTGAAGAAGTTCTTGTTCAGGTTGTGTTAATAGTTATTGTTTCTGTTCTTCAGTTTATTACACACCCCTTGAATTGATTTGTTTTACTCGTCCTCAACCATTTTGATTTTTTACCCCCTGATGTACATGTCCATTTGCACTACTATTTCTAATATTGGAGAAATAAACAAGAAAATTGCAAATGCCTTCTTTTTGTAGAGTTCCAAGGTATAATCTATCTCTTGTTTTCAATCCTCATAATTTATGTTAACAGTCACTAAAAAAAATAGTAGATTATCTTAAAAGTGAAGAAATTCTTGTTCAGGTTGTGTTAATAGTTTGTTTCTATGCTTCAGTTAACTATCCACCCCATGAATTGATTTGTTTTACTCTTCCTCAACCATTTTGATCTTTTACCTCCGGATGTACATGTTCATTTGCACTACTATTTCTAACATTGGAGAAATAAACAAGAAAATTGCAAATGCCTTCTTTTTGTATAGTTTCTTTGGCTATCGAGCAAGCAGGTTGAGAAAGTTTTGGCTCGCGTAGTTAGAATCATGTCGGTTGCCATTCTTTAAGCAAAGGCAACCTTACTTTCAAGGTATAATCTCTCTTGTTTCCAATCCTCATAACCTATGTTAACAGTCACTAAAATGTAATAAGTTATGTTAATAGGGAAGAAGTTCTTATTATTATTTTTGTTCTTCGGCTTATTACACACCTCTTGAATTGATTTGTTTTACTTCTCCACAACTATTTTGGACTTATTACAAAATTCCTCTTGAATTATGCTCATTGTAACACTTTGCTCCATGTTCTTTAAAACATAACATTCATTCCCCTTAAATAATGAAACGTTAATGAAAATGCTCCTCCATTAAAAAATTTTAACAATTTTTTACACAATAACAACAAATACAAGCCTTAATCCTAAATTAATTGGGGTCGGCTATATAGATTTCTCATTTTCAGTTTGTTCTATTAAACACAAGACCCTACTAAAGCCCTAGATCTTGAAAGTCGTGCCTAATTACGTCGGCCCTACTAATTCTTGGTCTACCCCTCGCTCTCTTAGTATTAGGTATTTGGATTTTCTTTCAAGCACGAACAGGTGCATCTAACGATTTACGTTGTACATGCCCGTACCACCTCAGACGGTTTTTTTGCACCTTATCCTCTATTGGTGCTACACCTACTTTACTACGAATAACTTCATTCTGTATTCGATCCATTCTCAAATGGCCACTTATCCATCTTAACATACGCATATCCGTCACTCATTTTGTATATTTGTTGTCTCTTGATGGCCCAACATTCACTACCATATAATATAGCTGGGCAAATTGCTATCCTATAGAATTTTCTTTTTATTTTAATAGGCATCTTATCATCACATAAAACTCCCTTGGCATTCTTCTACATTCTATGTCCAATATCCTCATCTATATACCCTTCACACTGCATTTCTTAGTAGCCCCAATCGCCACACCATCCAAAAAAATTCCATCACTCTGATCTATCAAATTACTAAACCTACAATGCTTGTACTCAGTCTTCGTTCTTCTTAACTTAAATTCCTTCGTCTTAATGGTCTACCTCCATAGTTCTAACTTACGGTTAATGCCCTCCCGATATTCATCAATTAAAACTATACAGTCTGCAAAAAGCATACACTAGGGAATCTCATCTTGAATTTCTCTTGTCAGCTCGTCCATCACGATAGTGAAAAGATAAGAACTAAGAGCGGAACCTTGATGAAGGCCAATCCGAATGGGAAACTCTTCCGTGTAGCCTCTAGTAATTTTCACACTTGCGACAGCTCTATCGTACATATCCTTTATTACCTTCATATACCTCATATGCATTCCTCTCTTATCTAGTACCCACCATAACACTTCTCTCGGTACCTTATCATATGCATTTTCAAAATCTATGAAGACCATATGCAAATCATTCTTAGCCTCCAGTAGTTCTCACACTTGCGACAACTCTATCGTACATATCCTTTATTACCTTGATATACCTCATATGCACTCTTCTCTTCTCTAGTACCCACCATAACACTTCTCTCGGTACTCGATCATATGCATTTTCTAAATCTATGAAGACCATATGCAAATCTTTCTTAGCTATTCTATACCTTTAAATCTGCATCCTCAGAAGAAATATAGTCTCCTCCATGGTTGATCTACCTGGCATGAACCCAAATTGGTTACTTGAAATGGCAGTTGTGACCCTTAATCTCTTTTCAATAACTCTCTCCCAAAGTTTCATAGTGTGACTTATCAGCTTTATGCCCCAATTTGGCGCATCTCCTTTATTCTTGAAGATGGGAACGAGAATACTTTTTCTCCAAGCATCAGGCATATGCGTCTTCTTTAGTATCTTGTTAAAAAACTTAGTGAGCCACTTAATTCAAACCCCTCCTAACACCTTTCAAACCTCTATTGGGATATCATCTGGCCCACATGCCTTCCCTATTTTCATATCTCGTAATGCTGTTTTAATTTTTGAAACTTGGATGCCTCTTGTATACATCACATTTGGTTCGCCTTGGTACCTAAGATCGCCAAACCCTATTGCATGATTTTCATTATAAAGTTTCTCAAAGTAACTCTTCCACCTCTCCCTAATATCTTCATCCTTCATCAGAACCTGATCCGTATCATCCTTAACACATCTCACTTGATTTAGGTCCCGACACTTCCTTTCTCTTATCCGAGCTAGTTTATAGATCTCCTTCTCTCCTTCTCTAGTCCTAAGTTTCTTATACACCTCATCCAAATAAATAGCACGATCCTTACTAACTACTCTCTTAGCTTCCCTATTCTCTTCTTTATACTTAATAAAAGTCTCATCATCCTTACACTTTAGTAGCTCTCTATATAAATCTCTCTTAGTCCTAGTAGCATTTTGAACTTCCTCACTCCACCACCAGGTTTCCTTTCCCGGAGGAACTATACCTCTAGATACTCCTAGTACCTCCTTTGCCACTTTTCGAATGCAACTCGCAATGGTGTCCCACATAGTATTTGCATCACCTTCGCATGACCAAACAACCTCCTTTAACAACTTCTCCTTAAAAGCCAATTTCTTTATTCCCTTTAAATGCCACCAATGAGTTCGTGGGAGGTGATTTATCTTAGTCCTTCTATGGTAAAGCCTAATGCTTACATCTAGGGTTACTAACCTATGTTGGGTGGCTAACGCTTTTTCAGGAATTACTTTACAATCCTTACAGAGAGAACGATCTCTGTACCTTGTGAGAATAATTTATCTGGCTCGAGTTCCTCTCATTCTTAAAAGTGATTATATGTGAATTTCTTTTCTTAAAGAATGTGTTGGTTATACCAAAGTCGTGTCTCAATGCAAATTCCAAAATAGATTTCCCTTCTTCGTTCCGAGCCCCAAAACCAAAACCACCGTGAATCCTCTCGAAGTTTTCTCTATCCTTACCAACATGTCCATTCAAATCTCCTCCAATAAAAATGCTACCCTCATTACCTATACTACGCACCAAGTCATCCATGTCTTCCCTGGTTTTAGTTTCCTCATCCAATCCTACTTGTAGAGCATAAGCACTAATTACATAAATGAACTTCTCCCCTAACACTAATTTGATCATAATAATTCTATCACCTAATCGCCTAATCTCAATCACTTCATCTTTCAAAGTTTTGTCCACTAGAATGCCAACTCCATTGTGATTCCTTTCCCAACCTGTGTACTATAACTTATGTCCTAGGTTTCCAATCTCTTTTGCCTTCTCCCCTGTCCACTTAGTTTCTTGTAAGCATAAGATGTTAATTCTTCTTCTCAGCATAAAATCTATTAATTCCATAGATTTATTGGTTAAAGAACATACATTCCAACTGTCTAGATGAATTTTCCTATCAAGGGCTAGCTTTGCCCTCTACACACGTCCATGAATGTGCAAGGACCCCATGTTGCATATTTTTCACCATATATGGGGCCCGACATGGCGCATGGGCTAGCCCACACACGTCCATGAATGTGCAAGGACCCCATTGCCTATTTAATACTATACCCGGGGCCTGGCATAGCGCGTCACACGTAGGGAACGCCCCAACAGAGTCTGTAAATGAGAAGTCCATGTAGAGTGACATTTTTACGCTGTCTGTCAACCTACCGCAACCTTCCTCCTTTACCTGGGCTTAGGACCGGCTATACGAATTACCGTATAGGTGGAGTTAACAGTTTTTTACACTTGTCACATAAATATAATTTGTTAAACAATTTAGAGCACAATTACTACTTTACCCACGCACTCACATGACAGGCATAGTTCCTTTTTTTTCCTTAAAAGAATGGTTTTTTATTTTTACATTTGCTATTTTTAACCTAAAAAAATGTTCAAAACAACTCCATACATTTTTTATTTTATAAATAAAAAAATTCAAAAATTTTTTAACTTATATTCAATTAATGATGGATGTTTCGTAATTAAAAGTTCAAAGTGAAATTAGTTTTAAATTCGAATCAAAATTTAAAACCAGAGTTACTAGGGGGCTATTCTTTTACCGTTTTTGAGTTAGGTGACTTGAGTGTAGATTTGAGTTGAGTTTGAGTTATAACTTAAGTTGAAGTTGTAACTTGAGTTTGTGTTTGGTTGTGTACATTTGAGTTATAGTTTGAGATAAGAATCATTTTGAGTTTGTGTTTAAGTGAGTCAAAACTTGAATTTGTATTTAGATAATATTTTAATAAAAACTCAATGCTGATGGAAAATTTTAATAAGGTATATGGGTGAGGTTTTATTCATCTTTTCATTGTCAACGCATAGAAAAAAAATCATCTCAATCAGAATTAAAATGAAAAAGTTATAGCATTTTTAAGAATAGAAAAAATATTGTTCATTAACTTGAGTTTGAGTTTTTGAACTCGAGTTGAAGGGGAAACTTGAACTCGAGTCTTAGTCCCAAACTTGAGTTCAAACTTAAAAGAACATGAACTCGAATAAAATTGTAACTCAAGTTGCTTTTTTTGAGTTTTTAACTCAAAAATGGAGCTGCCGAACAACCCCTAGAATACCCCTAAAATAACTTACTAAACTTCAATTTCTATTAAAAATTTAACAGAGGGGGCTTTCTTGTTAACATTTTATTCTTCTGTGGGACGGGATGTTATTTTTGAAAGATCAGTAAGTAAAGTGTTACAAGTGGTATAATTCAGAGAAAATATCTGTAACTAATCCCAACTATTTTAATTTTTTACCCCCTGATGTACATGTTCATTTGCACTACTATAGGGGTATAAGTTGGGGGAAATTTTTGTAATTAATCTCAACGATTTTGATTTTTTGCCCCATGATGTACATGTTCATTTGCCCTACTACTTCTAATGTAGGGATATTCATTTTCTAATCATTAACACTAAGGCAAACAAGTCAACTTCCCTGCGATATGCTCGTTAGTTCTTGGTCTTCCCTTTATTGTTGATCTTTGATTTTTGTGTAAGTGTATTTTGTTTTTGAGATATAAGATAGATCGCATTTCTCTGTTCTTTATATGTTGAATTTTCTTAGCTTGATTGGGAATTGGTTCTTTTTCATGCTTTTCCTTGTTAGCATAACGGTAGCGTATGTTGCTTTTTTTTTTTTTTTTAAATATATCACTTCTACTAATTATATTTTATTTATTTTCAACATCATGGCCGTATCACGTTTAAAAAAAATTCATGTTTTTTCATATAATTTGTCATGTATTAAAAAAAATGTATTTTTAAAAATGAATTAAAAAACTCAAATGATTCTCGAAACAAACACTATTCAATATTTAAAAAACTACACGTGCGAATCACATGACTGCAACTAGTCTATATCTATTCTATAACAATATTAGAAATCACAGTTGGTTTACTATAGCTCCCCTCACATATGTACTGTTCAAAGTTTTCGGGCTTATTGTTTTGAGTGAAAAACTCAAAAAAAGGTAATTTGAATTACAATTTTATTCGAGTTTATGTTCTTTTAAGTTTGAACTCAAGTTTGAGACTAAAACTCGAGTTCAAGTTTTCCCTAC
>NW_010364333.1:220814-231120 GCF_000414095.1 Morus notabilis
CTACAATTCAAGTTCAGAAACTCGAACTCAAATTAATGAACAATGTTTTTTCTACTCTTAAAAATGCTATAACTTTTTCGTTTTAATTCTAATTGAGATGATTTTTTTTCTATGCGTTGACAACGAAAAGACAAATAAAACCCTATTCATATACCCTATTAAAATTTTCCATCAGTATTGAGTTTTTATTAAAATACTATCTAAATACAAATTCAAGTTTTGACTCACTTAAACACAAACTCAAAAAGATTCTTATCTTAAATCATAACTCAAATGTACACAACCAAACAAAAACTCAAGTTATAACTTTAACTCAAATTATAATTCAAATTTAACTCAAAAATTATACTCAAATTAAACTCCAAAACAACGTGCCCTTCGTCTTTCTAATTTGTCGCTTCATTTTTTTCTCCTCAAAGTCTTTTTGCACCCATCTCTCTCGTCGAGCTCGCATCTTTCTCCTCTTCCTTTTCATTTGTTTCCCTTCTGCCTTTCGCTCTTATCTCTCTCTCTCTGCAACTCTCATTCCTCCGAAAATTTCTCACTTGTTTTCATTTCTGGTGAGCTTTCAAGAGACACGAGAACACAAGCCCACCACCCAATACCCGGAAAAAGGAAAAAAGAGAGGAAGAGAAACGAAATCATCTCGTTCACCATCCAAGCCAAGTAGTGGGTACCCTCCTTTTCTATCTTCTTTGATATGTGGGTTTTGATGGTTTTCATGTAATTGCTTTTTTCTCCTATTTTATATGAGTTAGTTTATGTGGTTTCTTCAACTTTTTATTTGAATATGTTTGTTATGGGTTCAGGTACCTGAAAATTCCTATCTTTTATGTATTAGTTTATGTGGTTTCTTCTGAACCTTTGTTTAGTTGTAGAATAGGTAAAACCTAAAGAAAATTAGAAAAGAGTAGTTCTGGGCTTTGATTGAATTTGAAGAGTTTAGTTTCTAGGGAATGGAGTTTCTTCAAGGTATCTCTAAGCAGTTGATCTTCTCTAATTTGTTGCTTGAGACCTTGTTCCTTGTTGTCTTGCTCAGGTATGAGAATTTCCCACAGTTTTTCTTTATATTTGTGTTTACCATTACTATTTCAGCTTCAGTGACGAGGAAATGAAAAAACATCATAATATTAATGAAAATAAAACTTAAAATTTTGTAATTACTTCATTGATGTCTGGGTCAAAGAACCATTCGTTGTGCTAAAAACAACGGATCACAGAAACACTTTCTCATCCTCTGTTTCTCCCTTTTTGGTCGAACAACTGTTTCTCATTCTTTAATGGGTGATTATTTTTTAATTTTTTCACTTGTTTATGTCAATTTATATACATTGAATATAAATGTAGGCGATTGATGTATATTCTTTTCTGTATTCAAATATTTTCTGTATTCAAATATTATGCTACTGCTCCTTAAGTAAAATGTGTTCTTAGGATTCGAGTCATGGAAACATTATTTAAAAGCTTCCTTATTGAGTTTCAAACTCAACATTTCGGATTTTCTTTGTGGAATTGTTTGTAGTTTTATTTTTAGCCACGTTAGATTTCTTTTATCTCTCCTCTTCATATGACGCAAATGGGAATCAAGCTCTTCAACTTCTCATTGAGGCTGGAATATCGTCTGCAGACATCATAAACGCTGATTGTATTGGTATTTAGTCTTGTCAGTGGTGTTATTTGATTGTGTTTGTTTTAATTAGATTTCTTTAGTTTACTTTTTTTATTTATTCCGATTGGCTTTTGCAATCTTGAATGTTTAATTTTGCAAATCGAATTATTTACTGGCAAAATTGGCAACAAGGTCCTCTAATGTTACAACCACAAACGTCTTGCCCACGTTATGAAAGGAAAAACAATGACAATTGGTTCTCAACTTAAATAAAAACAATAGATACACACTTGTTTCGCACAAGCTTTTATGTTTGATTTCTCATTTTTAGATTTTCTATCCATATCATTTGTGGCGTCTATAGGTTTGCTGCAGAAATATTCCATGACTTGCATGGAGAAGTGATGGCGACTGCTACAAAGAGGACATGGTCTAATGGCTCGCGTTCAACAACTGGAAGCAGAATTTCCTCCCATTGTGAAGGCACTCTTGTCACAAACTAATCTTCATTTTTCTGAAACAGAATTTCCTCCCATTGAGAAGACACTCTTGTCACAAACTAATCTTCATTTTTCTGCAATGCCGGTTAGATTATATGGTGCATGTTTCGTTTATATATGGATAGTTAAAACGGCTATTGATATTTTGTGATAAATTATGGGGCTGAGTGGTTTATCTTAGCGTAGTATTTACACTGTTGATGTACTACTAATAGTGATGAAACAGATGCAATTCTGATTTTTTTTTCATTTTCATTTTCTATGTTACAACACATGTCTTGGACCATAATTTTAGGCCTAGAATAGTCTCTTTGAGATAGTTTTATAGTTATTTTGGAGGTCTTCTTTTTATCTTTTCTATAAATAAGAAGCCGACTTTTGGGAGCCTAAGAATGCATGGAGGTACAAACGGCATTTCTAGCACATAGTCTAATGAAAAAAATAATAGAAGAATAATCTCTTTTACTCCAAGTAATTATTGTTCTAAGCTGATGATCAAATATAGTAATTGTAAACTGTTTTGTGATAGTTAGCATGAAGAGATTAAATCTTATATGATCATTTTAGCATTTGGCATTTTTCATTGGATAAGGCAAATTTGTAAAATATATATTAGAAAAAGATTGGTAAATGTATGAAATTTCAGTTATTTACTGCACCAGGAAGCTAGTCTAACATTTTGTGTACATAGTTCATGATGTTTTGGTCTTGGAAAGTTTCTATTGATTTTGCTTATACAACTTAAAAAAGGTTACTATGTGCAAAGATTTCAATGTCTAATTGCATTACATGACCCACATTATTCAACTATAGGTGTTGATTGGCATCCCAATTTGCGTTATGAACAAAATCTAATTGCCTGTGGAGACTTGCCTCGCTTTGTAATGGACTCTAATGAGGAGGCCCAGGGCCCACCGCGGTTATTCCTTTTGTACAAGTACTGTACTTACATTAGTGTTTTTACTCAAGTTATGTTGATTTGAAGATCTGACTGAAACAATTGACTTTGCAACTTTGGGAAGTCTTAGCATCCCTATTGGTTTCTAATAGTTTCGATGTTGTGGGAGCAGGAGCATGTGATAATGATCCATCGTTCTTCAAGATAGAAGCAACATCATTTGTAATCACAACTGTAGAGATTCAGCGAGAAAAGAAGAACCGCAAAGTGAAGGTATTATAATGAAATGACTGTCACTGCAATAAACATACAAACTTTTGTGGCAATGTGGGAAGTTAAAGATTATTAAACTATTTAAAATTGTAACACATCTATTTATATTTGTCTCCAAATATGAATACTTAGAAGACCTAATTATGTAGATTTTGAGTAAAATCAAAACTTGAAGCAATCTAATTTTTATCTGGGTGGATCAGCTCTAGAAGCTTGGTGAAGCATTCATTCTCCAAATCTCGATTTCTGTTATTCACCATAATAACTTATTACCTTTTAAGGAGTTTAATTTTTTAGTACATGTTAGAATGATTAATAAATTGGACTGGGTGAATCTATTTGAGACTTTACCATATTAATTTGATAATTATTTTGTCAAATTAAAATAAGCACTCTGTAATCTTTTGTAAAAGGAGGTTCATGAACATGCTCTTATTTAAATAGTTTATTTCCCTTTTCAAGTCCCAACTACTTGGCATCTCAAAATTCCAACGTGACACTTGATTTATGCGTCATTCTTGACTTCTTGTGCAATCTATTATATAGGCTTTTAGGTTATTACATGAAAATCTCGAGTATCTTAAAGCTTAGGTTGGATTCTAATACTAGAAACACATACTTTCTGACGTAGTGAACATGTGTTAGATCATAATATATATGGGGTTACGAGTACTTAGGCGCATCAATTCATGAATTTTGCATGTTCGCATTATACACATCTATATAAATATTCATAAATTAATATACACAGACCCGTTGTGCATGGGTGAATGCTGAATAGATGAAGAAATATGTGTACTTTCTTTTTCCTCCTTGTCAATACTGTGACGGCTACCTAATGGCCAAAGTATTTGTGAAAGTAACTTCTTTAATAACGAAAAATAACTTCGTCTCAATACAACTTTAGTGTAATACACGTTGAAATTTTTTCCTCTTTAGTGGAACGTAGAGACCACCCCAGAAGTTGTACCAACGTCACATACAAAGTGAGTGTTCTTAATTTATGTTGCTTCACTGTATACATAACATTGCACTTGTGGACTTAACATAACATTCCATACTTCTTTCTTAAATACAATTTAAAAATTGGTAACTGCTCGTAGTTCAAAAATTTTTGAACTTTAGCTTATAACTTCCTATTCCATACTTATATCAACAAATATTTATCATAAAAGTATTTATATTAATGATACAAAGGATTCTAGAAAATATTATCCTATACAATAATTCTGATAAATTTCTCGATCATGACAGTTTTGGCATTGCAAATGTTTTAAAGAAATAGAATTTTTGCGAAAGAAAAACATTTTAACCCCCATGACTTGTTGTAGTTTTGGTGGGGGTTAAAATATTTTTCTTACAAGAGATCTTACAAATCGTTAAACCGGCTGATGGCCTTGATAGGATGTGGAGAGTGCATCCTTGGGGGCAGGACCCGAAACCCGGCCTGGGGTGATATGGTTTGTGCATGTGGTTGTGTAAGTAATTTATCATAGTATAAATTACTTGCTAATGCCTGTAATACGGAGATTTTTAGTTATATTTCCTTTGAGAAAAAGGATGTGAGGTTCCGGCTGTTGTGTTGGAACTAAATGTCTTATTTATTCATTTATTTGTTTATTTACTTATTTACATAATTATTTCAAAATATATCCTACTGAGCTTTTCGCTCACGTTTTATTATTTTATAAATATTTACCCCTCCCAGGCGACTCTAGGAGCAGTACGGAGTAGCTGAGTTAGATTGCTACCGTCCGATTAGAAGAGGAATGTGTTCTTCCTCCTTGCGAGTAAATGTAAGAAATGTAACTTCTGTAAACTCTGATCTTTGAATTTCTAGACTGTGGTTAATGTCTGTAATGTTAATTATATGTTCACGTATGTACAATGCTACATATCCTGTGGGTGAAGCCCTGAACGATGTTAGAATTTATTTTCAGCGAAATGTGGGGCTCATTTGAAAATTTTCTTAATGTTTTATTCTCAATCACGTTTAACCCCTAATCGAGCCTCCACGTCACCGACCTCGGCTTCGGGACGTGACAGAGTGGTATCAGAGACCTAGATTTAGAATTCACAGGATTGTACATACATGTGTGACTTCAAGAATTCACTAAACAGTCTAGTTTCTTTTCAGTTAAAGAAGATGGTGCCGCGTCGTAGATCCGTTAACCAACCGGCACCATAGAATCAAGAGTTCACGGATGCCATGTATGTTGCTTTCCAAGGCATGGCCACTCGAGTTCAGAATGAGCGACTGGCCGAGGATAGGAAGCAAAGTTACTTCCGTGAGTTTAGACGCGCACCTATCCCCATATTCAATAGTGAGGGAGGACCCCAGGAAGCGAAATATTAGTTTGACTCCATAGTTAAGCACTTGAATACTATAGGAGTGTCGAAAAATACTTGATAGAATTCGCGGTGTATAAGATGGAAGGCCAAGCGAGTAATTGGTGGAAGTAGGTAAGGAGAAGGCTTGATGTTGCAGGAATGACTTGAGAACAATTTGAAACTATTTTTAATGAGTAATACTTCCCTCAGAGCTATAGGGATGAAAAGGCATTGGAGTTTATGTCTTTGCTACATGGCGACATGTCCATGAGGGAATATGAGGCTAAATTCAACGATCTATCCCGGTTTACGCTATCTCTGGTGGAGTCCGAACACCTAAGGTGTCTTAAATTCGAGAAGGGTCTTAAGAATTCTGTCAGGAGGCCCTTGGTGGCTCTAAGAATTCAAAATTTTTGAGACCTGGTGACTGCTACTACAAGCGTGGAACATGATAACTTAGCCTATCAGGAGAGCAAGGAAGCAGCTGGTCGAGTTTCTGCTTCTAGTGGACCTTCTACTTCAGGCGGGCCACAGTGGAGTCGTAGAAGAAACCGCAATCAGGGATAGATTAGTGGAGAAATGATTAGTGGCAGTAGTTCCTCTGGAAGTGACAGAAGTGGTTCTTATAAACCTAAGTGCCATTATTGTGGGCAAGTTAGCCACATTAGGAGAAACTGTCCAAATCTGAATCAGCCGCCGACTCAGCAATCTCAGAGTGAGGCTTCTTACGGTCAAGGAAGACCACCACAGTTTGTGCCGCCTTATCAGCCACAACTGCCGATGCCATACCCTCATGTGCCAACCTACCATCCGCCTCAATATCCATAGTTTCGACCTCAAGCGTCGGGACCTGTACAGATTTCTCAGCCACAACAATATAGGCCAGGGACACAACGACCTAACATTGGTCATAAAGGAAAGAAAAAAGCATAATGACAAGCTTATACCCTGACAAGAGGTAGTTCTGAAGGACAGGCCAGCAACACGGTAGTTGAGGATATGATTCTAATATCCCATTATTTAGCACATATGTTGTGTGATACCGGTGCTACTCATTCTTTTATATCCGGCTCTTTTGTCCAAACTTTAAAACTGAAAGCTGAGAGTTTAGAAACCCCAATGATGTTGAACTCCCCACTGGGATGTGTGGAGGTACTTAGAATGTGTAGATCGTGTGAAATCACGATTGGGGGTGAGCTATTGAGAGCTGACCTGATAATCCTTCCGATGAGTCTATTTGACGTGGTACTCAGAATGGATTGGTTAGTAAGATACGGTGCGATTGTTGATTACTACCGTAGGAGAATGACCCAAATGACTAAGTTCGGAGCGGTAATTACCTATCAAGCGGACATGAACTCAGTCCTGGAATAACGACTGTTGCGATATAGCGTTGGGGGACGGAGAAACCTAGCATGCTTTTACTTCCTTCTTGCCTTAGAAGGTGACCCTACTGTAATTGGAATTGATGTGGAAATTCCTGTGGTGGACGAATTCGCGGATGTATTTCCGGACGAGTTACCGCCGGATCGGGAGATTGAATTCGTCATTGACTTGATTCCAGAAACATTTCCTATTTCTATTCCTCCTTACCAAATGGCACCTGCATAAAAGAAAGAATTAAGGAAATAGCTTGGGGAGCTAGCGGAAAAAGGGTATATAAAGAATATCACTTCCCCTTGGGGTGCACCTGTATTGTTTGTGAAGAAGCACGGCGGATCACTCCGGTTATGCATTGACTATCATCAATTGAATAATGCAACTGTGAAGAATAAATACCCACTGCCGAGGATCGATGAGTTATTCGATCAGTTGGGTGGATCACAATATTACTCTAAGATTGACTTGAGGTCTGGGTACCATCAACTTAAAATAAAAGAGGAAGACATTCTGAAAACTACTTTTAGAACTAGGTATGGACATTTCGAGTTTCTGGTAATGCCTTTTGGGCTGACGAATGCTCCAGCTGCGTTCATGGATCTAATGAATCGGGTCTTTCGGCCGTACCTAGATCAATTTGTGATTGTCTTCATCGACGACATTCTGGTCTATTCGAAGACTTGGGAAGAACATAAGCAGCATCTGAGAATTGTTCTTCAGACTCTTCGTGAACATCAATTGTATGCGAAAAATGAGAAGTGTGACTTCTTGTTGACAGAAGTGAAGTTCCTTGGTCATGTGATATCAGGATAAGTAATTTCTGTAGATCATTCCAAAATCGAGATTGTGCTACAGTGGGAAAGGCCGAAGAATGTGGCGGAGATTCGAAGTTTCCTCAGACTCGCCGGATATTATTGACGTTTCGTAAAGGACTTCTCGAGTATTGATGTACCAATGACTCAGTTGACCAAGAAAGAAGTCCAATTCGAATGGGACACTAAGTGTGAACATGCTTTTCAGGAATTAAAGACCAGACTGACAAGTGCCATAGTATTGACTATACCCGATAGCAAAGAGCCATATGAGGTGTATTCTGACGCCTCGGGGAGTGGACTTGGCTGTATCTTGATGCAAGGTGGACGCATCATAGCCTATGCATCTCGTCAATTGAAGCCACATGAACAGAATTACCCCACTCATGATTTGGAGCTAGCAGCGGTGATATTTACTCTGAAGATATAGAGATGCTACCTCTATGGAGCAAGGTTTCAGGTCTTTTCTGACCATAAGAGTCTGAAGTACTTGTTTACTCAGAAGGATCTGAATCTTAAGCAAAGGAGATGGATGGAATACATGGAGGATTATGATTTCACGCTGCAGTATCATCTGGAAAAGCAGGAAGACTACAAGAATTATGGCGTTACTAGCTTTGAAAGATCAGAAAATGACTGAAGTTGTGAGCGACTATGATCTTCAGTACCACGAGGATTATAACCAAGCAATGGTGTATAATCTGATCTCCACACTGGCTCTTGAGCAACAAGTTAAGCAGAATCTGGCAAGATCCTCATCTCTAAGGAATCTGGATTCGAATCCAGAATGGAGAGCAGCTTGAGGATTGGAGAATTCGAGAAGATGGAGCGCTTTACTTTCGTAACCGCCTAGCCGTTCCTAATGTGGATGAGATCAAGAAGATAATTCTGCATGAGGCCCATAAATTGAGGTACGATATCTATCCGGGAAGCACCAAGATGTACCAAGACATGAATAGGCAATACTGGTGGAGAGGTATGAAGAAAGACGTTCGTGAGTACGTCTAAGAATGTGTAACTTGTCTTCAGATTAAAGCTGAACATCAGAAGCCAGCAGGAGAGTTGTAGTCTTTACCTGTGCCAGGATGGAAATGAGAACACATCACCATGGACTTTCTAATGGGACTACCGAGAACTGAGCAAAAGCACGATACCATTTGGGTGGTGATGGACAGGTTGACGAAATCTACACATTTCATATCGTTACGTGCGACGTATTCCCAGAAGATTTTGGCAGAGTTGTACCTAGAGCATATCGTCAGACTTCACAGAGTACCGTTATTGATTACGTCCGATCGTGACACACGTTTTAATGCAAGGTATTGAAAAAGTTTTCAGGAAGCCATAGGAACATAATTGAATTTCAGCACGGCATTTCATCCTCAGACTGATGGACAATCTGAAAGAGTAATTCATATTCTGGAGGATATGCTTCGTTCTTGTATTCTAGATTTTGGTGGAAACTAGAAGAAATATCTTCACCTTGTTGAGTTTGCTTACAATAACAGTTATCAGGCCAGTATCGGCATGGCACCGTTTGAAGCTCTCTATGGTCGACCCTGCAAATCACCTGTTTGTTGGCTGGAACTAGAAGATTGACTTACGACTGGACCAGAAGTTATTCAAGAGAATAACGAGAAGATAGCCGTGATTCGGGAACGACTGTTAACAGATCAAAGTCGTCAAATAGCTATGCTGACAGAAGGCATAGGTCTTTGAAATTTTAGGAAGGCGACTTCGTTCTGTTAAAGGTTTCTCCATGCAAAAGAGTTGTTAATTTTGGAGTGAAAGGAAAACGTGCGCCAAGATACGTTGGACCATTCACGATCGTGCAATGAGTTGGTGTCGTGGCGTATCGTCTGGCTTTACCGCCTGAGCTATCTCACATGCATGACGTGTTCCATGTCTCGATGCTTCACAAATGTCAACCTGATCAGGAAGCTGTAGTGCAATGGTATGACGTTCCGATACAACATGACGTGACATACGAGGAGGCACCGGTTCAGATTCTTGACTGGAAGATGAAGAGTTTGCGCCATCGTGAGATTCTATTAGTGAAAGTATTATGGTAGCACCATGGACTTGAGAAAGTAACATGGGAGCTTGAGACAGCGATGCAGGAGCTGTATCCGCATCTGTTTGTATTTTGAGGTAAGTCCTAATTTCGAGGACGAAATTCCTTAAGGGGGGTGGAGTTGTAACACCCTGAAAAATTAAACAAGATTAATTAAGAAAAATTGAGATTTATTATTGTGCCTAATCTGGTTTAATAAATTAATTATTGTTTAATAAATGTTCTAACGTGTAAATTTAAATAATTCTAAGGTATTTAAATATTCTCAGTAATTATATTTTAACCCAGAAGTGTGTATGGACACATTTCTGGACTGTCATTTTAAATATTGGACGCCTGTCTTTTCTATTCTTTCCTTTTCTTTTCCTTTTTCATTCCTTTTCCCTTTTCCTTCCTTTCTTTCCCTGCCCGTGCAACTCTCTCTCTCTT
>NW_010364333.1:231135-235189 GCF_000414095.1 Morus notabilis
TCTTTCCCTTTCTCACTCTCACTCTCGTCCTCACTATCTCTCTCTCTCTCCCATTTTGCCTCAAACCAACCGGATTTCGAATCAAAGAAGGATTTCAAGAAGTTTTCAACGTCAAAAGAAGGATTTGAGGAAAGATTTCTGAAAAACTTCTCTTGAAACTCAGATTTTTCAGATTTAAAAACTTATTTTTGGTTCAAAATGAATTTTGAGTAAAACCATGGTAGAAATTGGAGATCTTGGGTTCTTTAAACTTGATTTAGTACTTAGAACCTAAACCTAGTGGTTTTCCCTTGAGATATTTCGAATTGGAACTGAAATTGCAGGTTTTTAGGCTGATTCTACGGGTTTTCCTCGCCCTGTTGTTCTTCATAGGATGACCTGTGCGGTCGACTGAACTGCATTGGTTATACTGGTCAACCTATGCGGTCGACCGATGGTGTTGCACTACTCTGTCACCGGTCACCGATGTACACGGGGTTTAACCCTGTTTTGTTAAAAAATCCTGTTTGGAGCTCGATTTTTGAGGAGAACCCAAATTAACTTCATTTGGGGACCTAGAGTGAATGGATTAGCTTCTTTAATCCATGTTTTGAGATTGAAATCCCTTGGAATGATGATTTGAAATATGAAATGGTTTGTGAAACCGGTAATTGAATTATGGCACACTAATAGGAAATCAAAGTGTATAATTGGTATTGAATTGCTTTAGGAATGAGAATTGGATCGTAAAGTGTGGTTTTGTATCAGTGCTAGCTGAAGACTCAGATTGAGGAGCTTTGACGGAGTGAAAGCCGGAATAGTGTAACGCTAGCCAGGTATGGTACTTGTGAGGTAGGATTTCTTACCCTTTCTTTTGTGAGCATGTTTTCAAAAGAGTTTTGGCATTGCAAATGTTTTAAAGAAATGGCATGTTTGCGAAAAAAATACATTTTAACCCCATGGCTTGTTGTAGTTCTGGGGAGTATAATGAATTGTTTCATAAAGTTTAATTAATGATTTCTTAAGACAAGAGATCTTGCAAATCGATAAACCGACTGATGGCCTAGATAGGATGTGGAGAGTGCATCCTTGGGGGCAGGACCGAAACCCGGCCCGGGGTGATATGGCTTGTACATGTGGTTGTGTAAGTAATTTATCATAGTATAGATTACTTATTTACTCGTTTATTTACTCACATTTTATTATTTTATAAATATTAACCCCTCCCAGGCGACTCTAGAAGCATTGCAGAGTAGCTGAGTTAGATTGCTATCGTCCGGTTAGAAGAGGATTGTGTTCTTCCTCCTTACGAGTAAATGTAAGAAATGTAACTTCTGTAAACTCTGATCTTTAGATTTCTAGACTGTGGTTGATGTCTGTAATGTTAATTACATGTTCACGTATGTATAATGCTACATATCATGTGGGTGAAGCCCTAAACGATGTTAGAATTTATTTTCAGCAAAATGTGGCGCTCGTTTGGAAATTTCCTTAATGTTTTATTCTCAATCGCATTTAACCCCTAATCAAGGCTCCACGTCACCGACCCCGGCTTCGGGGCGTGACAGTAGCTAGTCTAAGTTGTTATTATTATTCAGATTTTTCTTCGAAATCAAATTTAGAGAAGTTTTTTTCTCCCCTTTGTTTGCTTGTTTTCGGTATTCTCACGAATCAACGATCATAAGTTTTCCTTGTATTTCGGCATTCTGCGTGAATCAACAGATTACTAGTTTGTTCTACACTTCCGCTACGTCAATTGGTATCAAAGCTGAAACGCTACTGTATCAATTTAACCATCGGCTTTGATACCAACTGACATAGCGGAAGCGTATAGAAATAAGAAGAAGGGATACATTCTTATTATATGTTGATTCTGTTAGGAATGGTGTCCTAGAAGCATGAAATGTAATAGGATATTTATTATTTATTTAATAAAAGAGTTTATTCATTACTTTATGTGCATATATTTATGAATATTTTATGAATATCAATAAAATTTCATGATTATTTATGTGACTTTAAACATTGTATATAAGTGTTATATACTAGAGGATAATGTTTAAGGATAATAATAAAAAAAATAATGTTCATAATGAATTTAATTAAAGTTCAGAATCTTTAATCAAAACATTATTAATACATGTCATTCCCATTTAGAATGGAACGGTGTTATCTACACTGTTAATATGGTGAGATATTGAATGAGTGTATTTCGCATAATGAGATTATATGGAACAAAGACATAGACACAATATGAATTTATAATAATTTTCGTTAAGTATAGAAATTTTAATTGAGTCTACCGATAGTCATATATAAAATGATCTTAATCATGAGTTCTTAACAGACTCCTATTTATGAATTTGTGCCTTTTGATTTACTCGATACGGATTCTGAGATCCTGAATCCTATTCCTTGTAGACATAGACACAATATGAATTTATAATAATTTTCGTTAAGTATAGAAATTTTAATTGAGTCTACCGATAGTCATATATAAAATGATCTTAATCATGAGTTCTTAACAGACTCCTATTTATGAATTTGTGCCTTTTGATTTACTCGATACGGATTCTGAGATCCTGAATCCTATTCCTTGTATTTTGAAGACATGATGAAGTAGGTGGCCGGGAATATTATTATACGAGATGGAATCCATTTCTTCTTGATAAAGAAGTAGATAAATAATTCTCTTGAGAGTTGATTCGGTACTTGGACTAGTAGGAGCTCCGATTCATGAATGTGTTTTATGAATCACTGTCCATTAGAGAATCAATGGTACTCAAGGATAAAGATATAATTACAGTGGTTAACGGATTTTACCTAACTCTAATTATGAATTATTTATGGAGGATTGATCTATATGCAGTGACTATATCAAATGGACACTTCATAGTTTAGAAGTAATTTATGTCTATAATTTCGAGAGTGCAATTCTAAGTTTATAATGGAGTAACAATTGGAATTAACAGAATTAATTAATTAATTAAATTATTTAATTAATTATTAATTTTATTGGAGCTCGGGATTATAGGTCCATTAGTCCCCGCGTCGTCCTAGTAGTTTGACGAGCATTATCTTGGAGATAGAGATTGGATTCCTTCTAAAAGTTTGACTTCTACTCTATAAATAAGATAATAGTAGAAAATTGTGGACACAATTTTGAGACAATTTTTGAAACAATTTTTTGCCCTAATTTTAGAGGCTGGCCGAAATTCTCTTCTAGTGAGAGGAAAAAAATTTTCTCTAAAAATTTCACATCGTGCATGCGTTGGTATTTGTGGAAATTCGAGTGTTTATTCTAACCCGTTTTGTCTTAGGTGTACCCAGACACGTCTTCGTGGATTGTAGGAATTGACGTGGAAGACATTTGTTTTTTAAACACAAAGCTTTGGAGCAAGGATTGTTCGAGGTCAAAGAACTCAAGTTATCATCCTAATCGGCCGCCGGGTATTTTTCGTAATTGAGTTCTTAATAAATGAATTAATGAGATTAATTTATTCGTGCATAAATTAATATAATCTATAGAGTATCTCAAATGTTTTGTGAAAATTTTTGTTATACACGATCTGTCTGCCCCCACGCTTCCGCATCCGAATTCGATTCGGTAACCAACAATTTGTATCAGAGCGCTCTACAGACGATATTAATTTATGTTCTGTTTATTTGATAATCAAAATTAATATATTAAATATGAGATATTTAATCATGTATGTATGTGATGAGTAGGCACTTGCATTTATGGATGTTTATATTTAATTCATGTTTATGAATGTATGGATGGTGGATTTGGTCGTGAATTATATGGTTCCATGGATCGCATTAAATTCGTTCAAATTAAATTATTTGTAATTTTATTCGGGATTAGAATTATTGTAATTCTAGGATTTTGGTAGAATTAGGGTTTTGATTTTGAATAAAAAAGAAGCCCGGAAGATCAAGTATGAAGCTGCCAAGAAACGAACCCAAATCTGCCTAGAAAGCAACCAGAGCATGCCCAGCGCGCGCCCATCGCGCAACCAAGGCGCACCCATCGCGCGGCCCGTGCGCGACCAGCGCCCGCCCATCTCGCGTG
>NW_010364333.1:235298-240929 GCF_000414095.1 Morus notabilis
CGCGCGGTAAGACCGCGCGCGCGTACCCAGGCGCGCGGCTAGCGCGCCAGAAGCAGTCAACCGGCCCCGAACGGGCCCAAGGGTTTCTGACACCCTCGTAATGCGTGCCGACAGACCCAGAAGAGTTCCAGACCCCGAAGAAGGTGAAATCTGACCCGAAGACGAAGAACGAAGTCGAAGAATGAGGAATTCAAGAATCGAAGACCCGTTGATGTAATGGAAGAAAATAATTATTGTAATTATTTATTTATTCGATTTTGTTGTAATTTATATTTCCCATGGAACTCGGTCAAATCCATCTCAATAGCTGATTGCATATATTTATTTTTTATGTTGATAATTATATATTATATGTCCATGCATATAACATGTCATACAGATATAGTGTGCATACTCATATGTTTTATAATATGTCATGCATACATGCGCATTTATTATTATTTATTTTATTTATTATAAAAGTGTTTTAGAAAAATAAAATAAGAACCATGCGCTAAAATTGATTTAATATAATTAAATTGATTTAAGTTGCAAAATTGATTTGTAAAATAATGTTATATGTGAAATTGAATTTAAGAGTTAAATTTTAGAATTTCACATGTCCGAAAAATAAATTATTTATTTATCTGGTTTTGAAAAACATGAGATGATTTTTAAATAAAATACATATTTGTAAAATAATGAGTGAGAGAGGGTTGTATGACAATACGACCCACTGGTCTCCACCGTTAGCGCAAAACCGTGAGATCCGGAGAGACGCTTTGCGGCAACATTGAATCGCCCTCCTAAAGGGGAGTGTTCTTGCCGGATCAATAACAAGGTTGGCTTCCTAGAGATAGGATTTCAGGATGTATTCAAATTGACTACCCAAAGGTAGCAATCCGGAGTTAAGTCTATGGGATCTGAAACGGTGGTTTACACTTATAAAGATATAATCAAAGTTTGTTGGTTATATTTTGACTAAAATAACGGTAGTTAATAAATATGAAAATATGAGATATTTTGACTATATTTATTAACTAAGATGAGTCTCGGTTCAATTTGTAAATAATTTGATTACTTAAAGGTACACGTTATTTGTGGTAAATTGAATTATCGTTGGCACCTAAAATTAAAACATGATTTAGGTATTTTTCATGTGCATCATGCATCATATTTAATTGTGCCTAAAAATTACATGTTTTGATATTCATGCATATAAATTGATTAGATGAATATTCTACTTATTTTCAGAAATATGTCAAATCCTATAATCTCACTATACAAAACTGAAACACTGATTAGAGATAAACTATGCGAAGTGGTAAAGTAACATAAACAACTTATATTCATGTGATGAATATAAGTTTGTCCTAAATGGAGGATTGTCCTCCTGTCCCTAACAAAAAAACAGTAGCTAACTATTGGCTAAGGTTGTGCGTGGTAATTCACAAGAAGTATGAAGACATGGAGACAGCTTATGAAATAATGTAGTCATCAGATACCGTATCTGGAAATCCATAAAACAAAAGGGTTGGCTAAATACTGTAAGAGCCCTGAGTAAAAGACAAAAGGAAAGTCGTTTTCACCAAAATAAAGGAAAAGAATCAAGCAAATACGATTTGCTAGTTCTGAAAACATGTTTAGTAAAAAGGGTGATTCCTTATTCCTGGATAGTAGATTCAGGAGTTGCTACTCATGTTTGTTTTCTTTATTAAGTCTTAGTTGTTACAAGAAAATTATTTTCTGAAATAAAGAAAAGAGCCAAAGCAAATATGATTTTCTAGTTCTAAAAATATGTTTAGTAAAAAGGGTGATTCCTTATTCCTGGATAGTAGATTCGGGAGTTGCTACTCATGTTTTTTTTCTTTATTAAGTCTTAGTTCTTACAAGAAAATTGTTTTCCGAAATAAAGAAAGGAACTCAAGCAAATATGATTTGCTAGTTCTAAAAAAAAAACATGTTTAGTAAAAGGGTGATTCCTTATCCTGAAAAGTTGATTCGGGAATAACTAATCATGTTTATTTTCTTTATTAAGTTTTAGCTTTTAGCTTGTAAATGGAAACTGTTTCCACCTAAACAAAGAAATAGAATCAAAGTAAATAAGATTTACTAATTCTAAAAACATCTTTAGTAGAGGGTGATTCCTCGTCCTAGATATTTGATTCGGGAGCAACTAATCATGTTTGATTTTCTTTGCAAAATATTAGTTCTTACAAATAACATGCCATCAGGGACTACACGATGGTAGGAATACCGTGAGGGTATCGACAAAGGCAGTGGGAGAAGTTAGACTTCAATTTAGAAATACCTTGTTGTGAACAATGTATATTTCCCTCTAGGCATAAAGAGAAAATTGATTTCTAATTCCAAATTATTTGAACAATTGCCTTTAATAATAATCAAGTCCACATCTTTTGGAATTGTTCCAATATATGTTTTAGATATTTGGAAAATAGTTTATACCGTTTAAATCGATGCCTGGCTCACTGCGAAATATTGAAAAGTTCAAAAGTTGCCGAACCTAAGAATAAGAAGCAAAGAATCTCTCACGATAAATGACACATATATGTGGCATCTTAGACTTGGTCATATTAGCCTAAACAAGATTGAAAGACTGGTAAATGATGGTCATTTACGAGAACTAAAAGTTAGTAAGCTTCCAGCCTATGAATCTTGTCTGGGAGGCAAAATGACCACCGGGCCTTGCATGTCGAAAGGAGAAAGAGCCACGGAACCTCTTCAGCTAATACATTCGGATGTATGTGGACCGTTAAACGTCCATGATAAAGTAGGTTACGAATATTTCATCACTTTATTGATGATTATTCGAGATATGGTTATGTTTACCTAATGCAATGGAAATTTGAAACTTTTAGAAAGTTTAGAGAATTCTGAGCAAAAGTTGAAAAACAGGTAGGTAAACCAATCAAGACACTTCGATTAGATCAAGGGGGTGAATACTTGTACCAAGAGTTTTAGATTTTCTTGATTGAAGAAGGTGTGGTATCCCAATTGACTGCACCCGGTACACCACAATAGAATGGTGTAGCCAAAAGGAGAAATCGGACTTTGCTCGACATGATAAGATCAATATTGAGTTATTCTTCACTTCCTACTTCGTTATGGGTTTATGCCCTAAGAACCACCATGTATATTCTGAATCTAGTACCATCTCAATCTATACCAAAGGCACCCCTAAAGTTGTGGAATGGTCAAAAGCCAGTTTTGAAGCATATTCACATGTGGGGGTGTCCGGCTCATGTGATGAAACAATAGACTGGGAAGTTAGAACTAAGATCAGAAATATGCATATTATGTGGGATATGCAATGGGGACAAGAGAAGGATTATTTTATATAGTCACAAGAATCAAAGGGTATTTGTATCGAAAAATGTCACGTTTTTGGAGCATGACTATATGATAGCTTTCAAGCTCAGAAGCAAAGCAGTTCTAGAAAAGTTACTTTCCAATAAGATTGGACTACAACCGATAAGAGTTGTTGGAACGCTAAGAGATAAGACCATGATTCTTAATCAAACTCTTGTGGCAACTCGTAGTAGTGGGAGGGTAAGTAGGTTACCTGACCGATATACTGAGGAAGCACATATCGTTACTGCTGATGACGGTAAGGAGGATCCGTTGACCATTAAGGCTACGATGGATGATTTTGATAAGAAAAAGTGGCAAGCAGCTATGAAACTTGAGATAGAGTCCATGTACTCTAACTCAGTCTGGCAACTTGTAGATCTACCTGAAAGGGTAAAACTCATTGGATGCAAGTGGATCTTCAAGAGAAAGAGATGAGCGGATGGAAAAGAGAGACTTATAAAGCAAGGCTCGTGGTTAAGGGTTACACCTGGAAAGAAGGAGTTGACTATGAGAAAACTCTCTCACCGGTGGCCATGCTTAAGTCCATCCAAATACTCTTAGCCATAGCAACATATTTTGAATATGAGATATGCCAGATAGATGTCAAGACAACTTTTCTGAAAGGCTATCTTAAGGAAACCATCTATATCGATCAGCCATAGGGTTACATAGAAAAAGGCCTAGAGCAGAAAGTGTGCAAACTGTAGAGATCCATTTATGGATTGAAGCACACTTCTAGATCATAAAACATAAGGTTTGATGAGGCTATTAAGTCTTATGGATTTGATCAAAACCAAGATGTTTTAAACGAAAGAAAATAAGATGTTCCTATTCTTTATAAGCCCGAATATCTAATATTCAGTGGGAGTGGTCAGTCGTTGTCAGTTGAACTCAAGATTCGATCATTGGGTAGCGGTGTAGTGTATCCTTAAGTGTATGAGGAAAACAAGAAACTATAAGATAGTTTAGTCAGTGAAAGAGTTGTCTTTTGCTGGATACATAGACTTTGACTATAAGTCATGCATGGATTTTGAGAGTCAACATCCAAATATGTATTCACATTAGGTGAATGAGTCATGATACGAAAGGTTATTGGCAAAGTGTGATTGCTAATTCTATCATTAAGAGTTAATGTGTTGTAGCTTGTGAAGCAGCAAAAGGAAAGCAACCTGACTCTAGAATTTTACACCTTGAAAGTTTCAGGATTGGAGACATATTCTACCTGCTTAAGGACAAGTGGGAGATTATTGGGAATGGTGTTCTATAAGCATGAGATGTAATATGATATTTATTATTTATTTAATAAAAGAGTTTATTCATTATTTTATGTGCATATATTTATGAATATTTTATGAATATCAATGAAAATTCCATGATTATTTATGTGACCTTAAACATTGTATATAAGTGTTATGTACGAGAGGATAATGTATAAGGATAATAATATAAAAAAATAATGTTCATAATGAATTTAATTAAAGTTTAGAATCTTTAATTAAAACATTATTCATACATGTCATTCCAATTTAGAATGGAATGGTGTTATCCGCACTGTTAATATGGTGAGATATTGAATGAGTGTATTTCGCATAATGAGATTATGTGGAACAAGAACATAGACACAATATGAATTTTGAATAATTTCCGTTAAGTATAGAAATTCTAATTGAGTCTACCGATGGTCATATATAGAATGATCTTAATCCTGAGTCCTTAACAGACTCTTATTTATGTATTTGTGTCTTTTGATTTACTCGGTACGGATTCTGAGATCCTGAATCCTATTCCTTGTATTTTGAAGACATGATGAAGTAGGTAGTCGGAATGTTATTATATGAGATTGAATCCATTCCTTCTTGAGAAAGAAGTAGATAAATAATTCTCTTGAGGGTTGATTCGGTACTTGGACTAGTAGGAGCTCCGATTCATGAATGTGTTTTATGAATCACTGTCCATTAGCGAATCAATGGTACTTAAGGATAAAGATATAATTAGAGAGGTTAACGGATTTTACCTAGCTCTAATAATGAATTATTTATGGAGGATTGATCTATATGCACTGACTATATCAAATGGGGACTTCACAGTTTAGAAGTAATTTATGTCTATAATTTCGAGAGTGCAATTCTAAGTTTATAGTGGAGTAACTATTGGAATTAATAGAATTAATTAATTAATTAAAGTGTTTAATTAATTATTAATTTTATTGGAGCTCGGGATTATAGGTCCATTAGTCCCCGCGTCGTCCTAGTAATTGTACCAAACACAAAGGGCAAAATG
>NW_010364333.1:242366-254672 GCF_000414095.1 Morus notabilis
ATGAGCGCGCGCCCATTAGGCGACCCGCACGCGATGAGCGCGCGCCCATCACGCGGTCAGCGCGCGCACATCGTGTGACCAGCCCGCGGCCAGTGCACGACCATCGCGCGGCCAGCGTGCGGATAGTCTCTGCGCCCAGGCTCACCCAAACAGCGCGCGGTTAGACAGTCCGCGCGCGCCCAGACAGCGCGCGGACAGTCAAAGCACATAATTTTATTAATCTCCAAATGAACTAAAATAACAAGCTAACCTCTCCTATTTATAGAATATTACAATTCAAAAATAGAAAAAGAAACTAATTGGAAAGGGAAATTAATTTGAAAAAAATAAAAGGAAATTGAAACTAATCCTAAATATCCCAATTTTGAACTTTATAATAATTCTGAAATAAGACTAAAAGATAGGCTAGAAGATATTGGGAAACAACTAAAATAAATTAAAATACAAATTTGAATTAAATCGGCAACTTCTATCTTCAACTCCACGTCCCATCTCTTCATGTTGCATTAGACCCGCGTCCCATCTCTTTTAGGCAGCTACTGCCTTTGCATTTCGGATTGTAGCTTGCACTTCCAGATAATAGAAGAATTGTATGGAGAGGGTCATGTTTGTTGAGATAGCACACTTCATCTAGTCTCCACTTCTTACTTTTTACCTACATTCCGCCAGGATGTTGACTGCTATGTGGAGCGTTGTTAGGTTTGCCAAACATCCAAGGCACACACTTCCAATGACAGGCTTTATATGCCTTTGCCCATTCCTACGCCGCCCTGGACTAAGTATGGAATTCATTCTTGGCCTTCCTTGCACGCAAATATCCAAAATTGTTGTTTGCCAAATAGGTAAGAATTCTATCATGATAAAGGGATGAAATAGTGACGGTACTCTTTATTATTATGAAACATGTTAGCGTTTATGCCCTTAGGAATAAATATAACGATGTTCTTTGAGACATTTTGACTATTGATAAAGATTTATTTATTTCATATATCCATGTATTGTCATATTTATGTTCATATTAGTTGAATGTATAATAAGTAAACTGAAAGTCTGAGACTGTCATTCTAAATCTTTAGGTCATGCATGTAATGAGAAGAACATGTGCAAGACAGGAATCTAATGATGATAGTTTAAATCATCTGATCCACAATCAAGGGAATAAAGTTGGGCACTTTATTCATGTCAAGATTGTTATGTTGTCTACTTCCTAACGGAGACGGCTTGTCTTGGTCGTCAGAGGTGGGACTCCATGGGTAGAGACATTAATATAGTTTCTAGTGGTGAAATCTATATTGGGTCGGACCAAAGTTGAATTGTTTTAATTAATAATTCTGTTTGAATAAAACAATTCACTTTTGACAAATTATATGTGATCATCTTAATCCTGATATGGATAATGAACCTGTATGCTTGACTTGTATACTTTGATGTACCAAAGGGAGACATCCTAACATTATGTAGAGGTACGCTTATCGGTACATTAGGAGTATGACTCATGTATGCGTAGATTCGTTATTCATAGATAGTGGAATCCATAGCTCCTACAAAGAGTCAATGATATCCTCTTATGCATTATCTGTGGATTTGAAAATACGAGTGCTCAGTCATTAGACTACTCTGCGTTATCTATTGGTTTACTATTTGTAATGGTACGAATAGTGATTTTTCGATGTAGTGGTAATGGAACATAAGATAAATGTAATTGGGAAGGTAAAATGGAGCTTGACCTCAAGTCGATTATGGATATCCTATGGGGATGATACATTAATATATTGAGTCATGGACGAGAGCTATTCAGAGCTTTGTAAATATGCTATATAAATCGAAAGTGTGGCTCTAGGCTTTTAGTGGAGTAGCACTAGAGTTTTATAATCATGAGACGGACTTGTTAGTTTACAAGTGACGTTGTGATTATAGGAGCTTGATTTATATATGTCCATCGGGTCCCTTTGCTAGCTCACATAATTTCCTGTAACAATACGACATATTTCTTACATATTGGTAACGTGTGTTATTTTCATAAAAGAGGTTCAAAGTTAATATGAGATTGGTTAATTAGTTCATGAGTAATTTATCGGGAGGATTAATTGTTAAATTAATTCTAGATAAATATGTTGAATTATTGTTTTAAGAGATATTTAATATGGGAAGACTATTATATGACTATTTTGATCATGCAACTTCTCTATTGGGTTGCTTGAATCAAAACTGAGGCTCTGCGCAAGTTTCCCGTGTTAGAAAACTAGAAAAATAATTTTCTTGTGTTCACACCGGTCGACCGGTACATGAAGGACAGGTTGACTGGTAAGTTATAACGTCTATGTCACCGTTCAACCAGTTGTAACGTGTAGCGCATGCTAACGTGGCGAAACTGACTCTGTAAGCGAGATAAACTTTGAGAAACCTAGTTGTTATGGAAATATGACTTCCTAAACACTATAAATAGCCAAGTAAGTCACATTATTTATAAGATCACTTGAGAGACTTTTTGGGGGCTATTGGCAAAATATTCCTAAGAGGAAAAATTGTTTAATTCTCAACAATAATTTTTCCTTTGACTCTCTTGTGGTTGGAAGGAGTTCAAGAATACCAAGAGGAGATTGAACAACATGTGCCCACCTGTACTCTGATCATGGAAACGAGAATAGCAAAGAATACCAGTTGGTTGAGGCTCTTCCGGTTGCTGTTTGGGACGCTTTGATATGTCAGACGTGTAGTTTTCTAAATCTTCATAGGTATGATTTAGATCTTAGGTTTCATATAGCAAATCATATTATATGCAATCATACAAAGCAATTAAGCTAAGCAACAAGCATAATAACAATAATCGTAATATTATGGTTCCATCCTAGAGAAAAGAAAAAAAATAAAGATTACTAAGAATAATCGAAACAAATATTGGACTACAAGATAAAGGATGGTTTTCTTTTTCTTCCCTATTTGCAAATTGGCGCCACACAGGGATGAGAATCCCCTACAATGGCCGGTCATAATGGATAAAGGAAAAGAGGAGATTTTGTTTCAAATTCAAATAGGAGATAAATAACAAGCTTTATCTTGAAGATAGAGATTGGATTCCTTCTAGAAGTTTGACTTCTACTTTATAAATAAGAGAATAGTAGAAAATTGTGGACATAATTTTGAGACAATTTTTGAAACAATTTTTTTGCCCTAATTTTAGAGGCTCGACGAAATTCTCTTATATTGAGAGGAAAAAAATTTTCTCCACAAATTCTACATCGTGCATGCGCTGGTGTTTGTGGAAATTCGAGTGTTTATTCTAACCCGTTTTGTCTCAGGTGTGCCCACACGCACGTCTTCATGGATTCTAAGAATTGACGTAGAAGACATTGGTTTTCTAAACACAAAGCTTTGGAGCAAGGATTGTTTGAGGTCAAAGAACCCAAGTTAATTTATGCACGAATAAATTAATCTCGTAATTGAGTTCTTAATAAATGAATTAATGAGATTAATTTATTCGTGCATAAATTAATATAATCTATAGAGTATCTCAAATGTTTTGTAAAAATTTTTGTTATACACGATCCGCCTGCCCCTACGCTTCCGCATCTGAATTCGATTCGGTAACCAACAATTGGTATCATAACGGTCTATAGACGATATTAATTTATGCTCTGATTAATTGATAATCAAAATTAATATAATAAATATGAGATATTTAATCACGTATGTATGTGATGGGTAGGCACTTGCATTTATGGATGTTTATATTTAATTCATGTTGATGAATGTCTGGATGGTAGATTTGGTCGTTAATTATATGGTTCCATAGATCGCATTAAATTCGTTCAAATTAAATTATTTGTAATTTTATTCAGGATTAGAATTATTGTAATTCTAGGATTTGGGTAGAATTAGGGTTTTGTTTTTGAATAAAAAAGAAGCCCGGGAGATCAAGTATGAAGCTGCCAAGAAACGAACCCAGATTTTTCCAGAAAGCAACCAGAGCACGCCCAGCGTGCGACCAGCGCGCGCCCATCGCGCGACCAGCACGTGCCCATCGACCACTGCCTGCCCATCTCGCGCGATGAGCGCGCGCCCATTAGGCGACCCGCACAATTAATTTGAAAAAAATAAAAGGAAATTGAAACTAATCCTAAATATCCCAATTTTGAACTTTATAATAATTCTGAAATAAGACTAAAAGATAGGCTAGAAGATATTGGGAAACAACTAAAATAAATTAAAATACAAATTTGAATTAAATCGGCAACTTCTATCTTCAACTCCACGTCCCATCTCTTCATGTTGCATTAGACCCGCGTCCCATCTCTTTTGGGCAGCTACTGCCTTTGCATTTCGGATTGTAGCTTGCACTTCCAGATAATAGAAGAATTGTATGGAGAGGGTCATGTTTGTTGAGATAGCACACTTCATCTAGTCTCCACTTCTTACTTTTTACCTACATTCCGCCGGGATGTTGACCGCTATGTGGAGCGTTGTTAGGTTTGCCAAACATCCAAGGCACACACTTCCAACGACGGGCTTTATATGCCTTTGCCCATTCCTACGCCGCCCTGGACTAAGTATGGAATTCATTCTTGGCCTTCCTTGCACGCAAATATCCAAAATTGTTGTTTGCCAAATAGGTAAGAATTCTATCATGATAAAGGGATGAAATAGTGTCGGTACTCTTTATTATTATGAAACATGTTAGCGTTTATGCCCTTAGGAATAAATGTAACGATGTTCTTTGAGACATTTTGACTATTGATAAAGATTTATTTATTTCATATATCCATGTATTGTCCTCTTTATGTTCATATTAGTTGAATGTATAATAAGCAAACTGAAAGTCTGAGACTGTCATTCTAAATCTTTAGGTCATGCATGTAATGAGAAGAACATGTGCAAAACAGGAATCTAACGATGATAGTTTAAATCATATGATCCACAATCAAGGGAATAAAGTTGGGCGCTTTATTCATGTCAAGATTGTTATGTTGTCTACTTCCTAACGGAGACGGCTTGTCTTGGTCATCAGAGGTGGGACTTCATGGGTAGAGACATTAATATAATTCATTCTTGGCCTTCCTTGCACGCAAATATCCAAAATTGTTGTTTGCCAAATAGGTAAGAATTCTATCATGATAAAGGGATGAAATAGTGTCGGTACTCTTTATTATTATGAAACATGTTAGCGTTTATGCCCTTAGGAATAAATGTAACGATGTTCTTTGAGACATTTTGACTATTGATAAAGATTTATTTATTTCATATATCCATGTATTGTCCTCTTTATGTTCATATTAGTTGAATGTATAATAAGCAAACTGAAAGTCTGAGACTGTCATTCTAAATCTTTAGGTCATGCATGTAATGAGAAGAACATGTGCAAAACAGGAATCTAACGATGATAGTTTAAATCATATGATCCACAATCAAGGGAATAAAGTTGGGCGCTTTATTCATGTCAAGATTGTTATGTTGTCTACTTCCTAACGGAGACGGCTTGTCTTGGTCATCAGAGGTGGGACTTCATGGGTAGAGACATTAATATAGTTTCTAGTGGTGAAATCTATATTGGGTCGGACCAAAGTTGAATTGTTTTAATTAATAATTTTGTTTGAATAAAACTATTCACTTTTGACAAATTATATGTGATCATCTTAATCCTGAGATGGATAATGAACCTGTATGCTTGACTTGTATACTTTGATGTACCAAAGGGAGACATCCTAACATTATGTAGAGGTACGCTTATCGGTACATTAGGAGTATGACTCATGTATGCGTAGATTCGTTGTTCATAGATAGTGGAATCCATAGCTCCTACAAAGAGTCAATGATATGCTCTTATGCATTATCTGTGGATTTGAAAATACGAGTGCTCAGTCATTAGACTACTCTGTGTTATCTATTAGTTTACTATTTGTAATGGTACGAATAGTGATTTTTCGATGTAGTGGTAATGGAACATATGATAAATGTAATTGGGAAGGTAAAATGGAACTTGACCTCAAGTCGATTATGGATATCCTATGGGGATGATACATTAATATATTGAGTCATGGACGAGAGCTATTTAGAGCTTTGTAAATATGCTATATAAATCGAAAGTGTGGCTCTAGGCTTTTAGTGGAGTAGCACTAGAGTTTTATAATCATGAGACGGACTTGTTAGTTTACAAGTGACGTTGTGATTATAGGAGCTCGATTTATATATGTCCATCGGGTCCCTTTGCTAGCTCACATAATTTCCTGTAACAATACGACATATTTCTTACATATTGGTAACGTGTGTTATTTCCATAAAAGATGTTCAAAGTTAATATGAGATTGGCTAATTAGTTCATGAGTAATTTATCGAGAGGATTAATTGTTAAATTAATTCTAGATAAATATGTTGAATTATTGTTTTAAGAGATATTTAATATAGGAATACTATTATATGACTATTTTGATCATGCAACTTCTCTATTGGGTTGCTTGAATCAAAACTGAGGCTCTGCGCAAGTTTCTCGTGTTAGAAAACTAGAAAAAAAATTTTCCTGTGTTCACACCGGTCGACCGGTTCATGAAGGATAGGTTGACTGGTAAGTTATAACGTCTATGTCGCCGTTCAACCGGTTGTAACGTGCAGCGCATGCTGACGTGGTGAAACTGACTCTGTAAGCGAGATAAACTTTGAGAAACCTAGTTGTTATGGAAATATGACTTCCTAAACACTATAAATAGCCAAGTAAGTCACATTATTTATAAGATCACTTGAGAGACTTTTTGGGGGCTATTGGCAAAATATTCCTAAGAGGAAAAATTGTTTAATTCTCAACAATAATTTTTCCTTTGACTCTCTTGTGGTTGGAAGGAGTTCAAGAATACCAAGAGGAGATTGAACAACATGTGCCCACCTGTACTCTGATCATGGAAACGAGAATAGCAAAGAAGACCAGTTGGTTGAGGCTCTTCCGGTTGCTGTTTGGGACGCTTTGATCTGTCAGACGTGTTGTTTTCTAATCTTCATATAATATGATTTGCTATAATATGGATGGATGCAAAATAATTTTATCAAACCTAAGATGGACTCACTGCTAAACCCTGATGTTATTAATAACTCTAAAAAGATTAAAACTTTTCACTCTAATGAGACATATCTTTGGCATTTGCAACTTGGTCACATTAGCCTTAACAGGATACACAGGTTGGTAAATGATGGACCTTTAAGTTCTTTAAAGTTTGGGTCCTTGCCCTAATATGGGTCTTGTTTGGATGGCAAAATGACCAAAAGACCATTTGGGTCTTAGGACAATAGGGCTGAAGAGGTTCTTGAACTTGTGCATAGTGATGTTTGTGGTCCCATGAACATCAAGGCAAGAGAAGAGTATGAGTATTACGTCACTTTTATCGACGATTACTCAATATATGGTTATGTGTACCTGATGCACCACAAAAGCAAAACTTTTGAGAAATTCAAGGAGTTTCGGGCTGAAGTGAAAAAGGAATTGGGTAAACCCATAAAGGCACTTCAATCCGATCGAGGTGGAGAATACCTCTCTGATGAGTTCACTGGATACTTATTAGAGAATGGGATTCTATCCCATTAGCTCGTTTTATCCTTTGTTTCAACCTCTCAAACTCATATCACAACCTTTCCCATTCTTTTTATCATCATAAATAGCATAGACACTAGGGTTTCGTAATCATTTTCACTAGAATTCTCTATAAACAAAAACACTAAACACGTAACCTAATAACTAAAAATTTATCCTTTAGTTATTAGGTTTTTTGATTCCTTTAATAACCATAAGCAAATCATCATCCCTAAAATTTTTTTTCCATGGTTTCTACTATTCATGGACATGCAACTATAGTAGAAAATGAGGAGAAAAATTAAAATTTTACCTTAGGGAAATTAAGAGAAAGCTGCGGTGACACGAATCAACAATGTTTTTTTCACCAATTTCGATTAGAACTTATTTTTCTCACTTCGGGAATTTTTTTCTTTCTTTCTTTAGCTGAGTGCTCTCTGGTTTTCTTGCATGAAAAATGAACATATCGTTTGTCTTTTTCCCCTTATAATACCGGCCATTAGGTGATGGGAACCTAGGTAAAATTTTGACATTTTCTAAAGTCTTTTTTGCAAAAAAAAAATCAAAATATCTACTGGCTTCTCCATTAAGGTTGGCCGGCCATCATCCTTCCTTTCCAAGTGTCCTAATCTTAGCCCTCCATCCATTAATCACCTTAAATCTCAACCATTCACTTTTAGTAATGATCTTATTTCGGTTCAGTTTAATTCTCATTCGGTGCACGTTTTATCTGCGTATTTCAGACAGTCAGTTAACTTGGTCAACTTTATTCAACCTTGACTAACTTTTCAAGAGTGAACTATTGGTTGACTATTGGTCAATAAATTTTGACTCGGTCAACCCTAATCAGTCGAAAACCCTAATTTTCTCAGTTCGGCCTTCCGAACCCCTTTTTCATTCGTTCTTCATTCTGATTGTTTCTAAAACCCTAGAATTGATGTTTTACAATTCCTTTTCATTTGTTAAACTTAATATTCATGTGTTTGTCCGCTTGCTGGAATAACACAGCATTCCATGCCTCTTCCTTGATTACAGGCTGAAATTCGGTAACTGCATCATAATTTAAAAATTTATGATCTTTAGCTTATTATTTGCTATTCAATATTAATATCAACAAATACTTATCATAAAAGTAATCATATTTATAATACAGAGAATTCCAGGAAATTTTATCTTATATAATAATTTATTCGACAAATTTCCTACTCATGACAAAATATTATTAAAAACACAAAGCAATAACGAGATATTTTACTATAATAGATGGTACTAAAATAATTGTATGGTCATGATAAATTATGTCATAATACGGAAACAATTTGCAACAAAAAAATCAATCCTTTCATTTTTGAAAATATTTAATCAGTTCGTTGCTTTTATTATTATTATTATTATTATTATTATTATTATTATTATTATTATTATTATTTTGCATTAAAACCAGCAAACGTTAGGGTTGAGGATTGAAAGTAGAGGTCGAGGTTAGGGTTAGGATCTAGATAAGGAGACAAGATTGGGGTTAAGGTCTAGACTAATATGGATGATGCCAAGATTAGAACTAGAGCCCCAACCAAATCCAACCTCAACCTCAGCCCCAATCCTGATCTTGATTTTAGAACACAAAAATTTTCAATTTCAAGAAAAACTGTTTCTTTTTTATTTTTTTAACAAGCAATAAAATTGATAATAAATCAAAAGAAAAAGCAAAAAATAATATTACTATAAGTATTTTCTAAAAATAAAACAAAAACTCACATTCTTTCAAAAATGAAAAAACAAAAATGTGCTTTAAAAAGTGATTTAGAACGAGGAGTAAGCTACTGAATAATCCTAATGTTTTCCATCTATATAATTAAATGACTAACTTTAACATTCTTCAGTTTACAAATGAAATTTGATACAACTTCTCATATTTAATATAAAGATGTAATTAACACTGACACATTTTTAAAATTATAGACTAAATTCAATACAACTCTCAATAAATGAACTTTTTGTTGGGAATGGTGTCCTAGAAGCATGAGATGTAATAGGATATTTATTATTTATTTAATAAAATAATTTATTCATCATTTTATGTGCATATATTTATGAATATTTTATGAATATCAAATGAAAATTCTGTGATTATTTATGTAACCTTAAACATTGTATATAAGTGTTGTATACGAGAGGATAATGTTTAAGGATAATAATCAAAAGGTGATGTTTGTAATAAATCTAATTAAAGTTTGGAATCTTTAATTAGAACATTACTAATACCTGTCATTCCCATTTAGAATGGAACGGTGTTATCCGCACTGTTAATATGGTGTGATATTGAATGAGTGTATTACGCATAATGAGATTATGTGAAACAGGAACAAAGACACAATATGAATTTCTAATTATTTCTGTTAAGTGTAGAAATTCTAATTGAGTCTACCGATGGTCATATATAGAATGGTCTTAATCCTGAGTTCTTAGCAAACTCTTATTTATGGATTTGTGTCTTTTGATTTGCTCGGTACGGATTTTGAGACCCTGAATCCTATTCCTTGTATTTTAGAGACAGGATGAAGTAGGTAGCTGGGAATGTTATTATACGAGATGAAATCCATTCCTTCTTGAGAAAGAAGTAGATAAATAATTCTCTTGAGTGTTGATTTGGTACTTGGATTAGTTAGAGCGCTTTGGTTCATGAGTATGTTTTATGAATCACTATCCATTAGAGAATCAATCGTATTCAAGGATGAAGATATAATTAGAGAGGTTAACGGATTCTACCTGACTCTAATTATGAATTATTTATGGAGGATTGATCTATATGCAATGACTATATCAAATGGACACTTCACAGTTTAGAAGTAATTTATATCTATAATTTTGAGAGTGCAATTCCAAGTTTATAGTGGAGTAACTATTAGAATTAATGGAATTAATTAATTAATTAAAGGGTTTAATTAATTATTAATTTTATTGGAGCTCGGGATTATAGGTTTATTAGTCCCCGCGTCGTCTTAGTAATTCTACCAGACACAAAGGGTAAAATGAGAATTTTAAAATTACAAGATTCTAAAATTAAACACTCAGAAATAATTAATTGAGAATTAATTATTATTTAAATAATGTGATTATTTAAATTTGAATTTGGACACATCTAGATTTATCCATTTAAACTTATTTGATAAGTTGTTCAATTTAGAATTCAAATTAATTTAAGTGTAACTTAAATTAGAATTTGAATTTGAGTCAAAATTGGTCTGCATGATAAATGATGATTTTCTGTTCCTTCCCTATCTGTTTTTGGCGCCACACAAGGATAATATCCTCTACACTTGGCCGGCCATAATGGATAAACATAGAAGAGGATATTTTGTTCCAAATTCAAATAGGAGATAATTAACAAGCTTTATCTTGGAGATAGAGATTGGATTCCTTCTAGAAGTTTGACTTCTACTATATAAATAAGAGAATGAAAGAAAATTGTGGAGACAATTTTTGAAAGCAATTTTTGAACTAATTTTTAAAGGGTGGCCGAAATTCTCTTATTGTGGGAAGGAAAAAAAAAATTTCCAAAAAAATTTCACATCGTGCATGCGTTGGTGTTTATGAAAATTTGAGCGTTTATTCTAAACCCATTTTGTCTCAAGTGTGCCCACACACACATCTTCGTAGATTCTAAGAATTGACGTGGAAGACATTGGTTTTCTAAACACAAGGCTTTGGAGCAAGGATTGTTCGAGGTCAAAGAACTCAAGTTATCATCCTAATCGGCCGCCAGGTATTATTCCTAATTATGTTCTTAATAAATAAATTAATGTGATTAATTTATTCCTGCATAAATTAATATAATCTATAGAGTATCTCAAAAGTTTTATGAAAATTTTTGTTATACTTGATCCACTATCCCCACGCTTCTGCATCCGAATTCGATTCAGAAACCAACACTTTTGCAATGAACTGTTACAAGATAGAAGAAAATTTTAGGTATTTTATATAAATTGAACTCAATATTTTAACATATGGGCTTGACTTTGCCCACAGATACCTTTCCTTCTACACTAATTGGTTATTTTAATTTTTCTTCATATATTAGTTTAAGATCACGTGCTATGCACGTCTAGAGTAATTTGTGTATTAAGTTCTAATTATCGTGGTATTATTAAAAGCATATAACATCTTAATATAAAGTCTCAAAAAGAAACTTAAATTTGGAAAAAAAAAATATGGTAAGTAGCCAAAAAAAAAAGATAAAAAAGGACTAAAATAAATAAATAAATAAATTTTAGGATAAAATGAACCAAAACATTAAAAAAAAGTTTCAGGACAAAAATTTAAAAGTGGTCAAAAAGGGACTAAAATGAATCTATAAATCAGTTTCAAAGCAAAAGAAATTAAAACGAAGAAATAAAGTTTTAGAAGAAAAATATAAAGAAGGGTAAAAAAAAGGACCAAAATGAGAAAATAAATAAGTTTTAGGGCAAAATAAATCAAAATAAAAGAAATATAAAATTTCAAGACAAAAAAAAAGATTAAAAAAAGGACTAAAATGAAGGAATAAATAAGTTCTAGGGTATTATTGGAAAGCAACCAAAAGAAAAAAATAAAATAAAGTTTCAGGATAGAAATAAAAAAGAAAGGGTAAAAAGGACTAAAATGAAAAATAAATAAACTTTAGGGTAAAAAACAAAAAAAATAAGAGGAGCCTTGAAAAAAGAAAAAAAAAAGAGGGGGGGGGGGGGGGGCTTTTAAAAAGGAAAAAAAAAAAAAAAAAA
>NW_010364333.1:254682-269698 GCF_000414095.1 Morus notabilis
TAAGGGACTAAAAATGAAAAAAAAAAAAAAGAATAGACCGGAAAAAAAAAAAGGAAGTTGTGGGAAGCACTTTCAACCAAAACGCCACCGCTTTTGTTGAAAGTGCTTCAACAGTGAAGCATTTTCTAATTTCTATTATATAAATATTGATATAGATATAAATTAATTAAACTTTTTCTTAACATATTATTTTAATTTTTTCAATTGAAAAAAATATATATATACAGTGTTAATCAGTTTTAGTAATGAAAAATACAGAAATTCATTTACACAAACAATCGATAAAAAAAGGCCCTATGCAGTGCTTTTACCCCAAAATTCAATCTCGCATCTCCCCTAGTCTCTCTCCTCCAACGGCTACATTTCCCCTTTCTCTCTCGCTCATTTGTCTTCTTTTCCATTTCCAATCCAAAACCCTCTCAATCTCTCTCTCTCCCTCCTTCGTTTCATCTCTCTTTCTCTCCCTATATTTCGTAGCCATGAGGCACTTCATGCAGCCGAGAAACGCGGTCTTGAGGGATACGACGATAGAATCTCCGGCCTTGCCCAACCCTAGCACAGCCAAGCCCGTCGCGCAAGCAGAGGGGCTCCAAGGAGAACGCTCCGCCATCGAATCCGAACTTGTTGCCCCTGATTCTGGAGCAGTCGCCGGCAATCTCCGCCGCCAAGTTGAAGAGCCCGCTCCTGCCACAACTGCCGTCGTCGAACCCTTTTAAGAGAAATCTAAGCACGGAGACGGTTCCGGAAACTTCGTTATTGGAACCTGTGAATCTGGTGTCCAAAATCTGCGGAGACAGAGGGCCCAAAATCTCAGGTTCTGCTTGGGCAAAATAGGAGCGAACTTTACATTTCCTCTGAAAATGCCCGATTGGTCCGATTGGTCGGCAAACGCAGGCGATTCCTTCCCAACCGCGAAACTCTTCTATCTTCTTCTCCGATCCAGGCATTCTCACTTTCTTTCTCTTTGATTTCCGTTTCTCTTTCAAAAAATTTCCGTGGAAATCATTGTCAAGACTAGTTTTTCATCTCAATGAGAGCAATTTCTTTTTTGTTTTTTGGTTGCAGAGTTCGTTGAATCTGTGTACTGATAAAGATGGCAAAATCATGTCGACTCAGAGTTCAGAAGGATCTGCAATGGCGGTTTATGGTGAAAAGGATAAAGTTGAGAGTTTTGGAGGTAGAGAAGAGCATTCTGATGTGAGTGAGGAGGTAACTTGTCCCGTTTGTGGCAATAATGTGAGAGGGAATAACTTCACAATCAAATCTCGTCTAGGTATATTTACTCTGTCCTCAGTTCTAAGGATGTTTTTTCATTTCATTTATGGAAATTAGGAAGAATTATTTGTTCTACTAAGTTCAATTATTTGCTTATTGTTTTAGTGATTATTGGATTTTGAGGATAGTTACAGAAATCTCCTTTGTTCTTTTATGTTTATCCCAATTTATCAGAAACGTATATCCTCTCCCATGACTGTCAACAAGAATTGTGGGAAAGAGGTTTAACATGATTTGTAAAATTTAGGCGACAATTTTGACATGGTTCGTAAAATATTAAAGAGGATTTGTAAAATAATGGGAATATTATGTATGAAAGTAACCCTTATTAAAATTGAACTTGTTTGATAATTTTTACGATTTTCGTTTTCCCATCAACAAAAAGTGAAACAAAAAAGGGAGGGAGATATTTCACTTTTAACTCAGAAAACAAAAACTAAAAGGGGTATCAAAGAAGGTGTAGTTAGCAACTTATTTTATGAATTTTGTTTGCCTAGTATAGGTTTTTCTAGCTTAAATGACTTTTATTGTTGTTGTTGTTGTTTTCATGAGAAATATGCTATCTTATGTTGGTTTTCATCATAAGGACTCACTTTTTTTTCCCCATAGATACGTGTCTATCAAGAGGAAATAAACAGAAAGGAAAAAAATGAAGTGCATTTTTGAATCTGGAGAGTAAAATTGGGGTTTGATTTGAATTTGGTTGACTTTGAAATAGGGATTTTTTTTTTTCAATTCATTCAAATTGTATGCCTTCATTCTCCGAGGGCAAGCCACGGAATAGGAGGGAAACAAGGCAGTTTTGAATTCCTTCTTTTTTGTCTTGTGAGAATTTGAAAAGCCTTGACGTATTTGGTATTGTTTAGGATTTCATTGGTTGGAAAACCTAGAGAGTATTTGATTAGTTAAATAATAAGGAACCTTAGAGACACAAGTAAACCCATCAATCTCCCCAATGGGCTTTCCTTCTTCTGCTGATTCACCGTGTCTGACGGTCACATCAACATCAACTTTCACTATTGGGATTACTGTTGATTATTATTATTTTTTCAATTATTACAACAACACGACATGCTCAAGGAGAAACATTGTATTGCAAATGACAGAATTATTCGTTGCTCTTGGAAAATGACTCTAGAATTTTATCTTGATACATATAAAGGGGTAGGAAAAGTTGGCAAAAGGTGCTCATCTAAGTTAGGTTGGATTGCGCGCCACATGACCCTGCTCCAAGTCTAGGCTTAGAGGGATATTCCACAACCAAAAAAAGTGGCGATGGTCGCTAGACTCAAGGTAATAATATAGAACCACCTAATTTCTTTTGACAGAAAGTCTTGCTGAATTATAGTCCTATTTTGGATATTATTATTGTAGGATAAGTTTGAATGGAATGTGCCAGATCAAGAAAAAGAAGCCAAGATATTAGATTCTATTGATAGTCTGTTAAACAAGCAATGGAAAGATTGGAGGTGTCAGCTGCACAAATATTTCATAAAAAAGTGTGGACAATCCATAGGAAGTCAAGAAACACAAACACAAATAGGTTCTGGTGTAGGCAGATTGGGAATCCTTATGCAACTATTGGTCGACTGAAAAGTATAAAGTTATGTAAATATCTTCAGAGCATTTATACATTTTTGTATGTGATTTATAGGTTATGTAACAACTCCTTTTTAACGTTGCAGAAAAAATAAGCAACCATTTGCTTAATCATTTGCTTCTCACATGTTTGATAATGTATTTCATTTTTGATATGTTATGGTTGTGTTAAAATTTATATCATTAATAGAAAAAACAGAGCTCCCCATGATGGCTTATGTGATTTAAGTTGTGCTTTCACTTTAGTTTGTTTCACATATTCAACCAAGCTGATTTCACGCATGATGTGTATATGAGAAGTTATAAATCACATGCCAATCTATATATGCATACATACATCCAATTTAGTTTATAGAGAATAATGTATAAAATTACTTTTGATGATCCTTTAGGTAGTTGTTATGATCTGCTAATGCCATTTAGTCACACACATATTCTTGACTCTTATTTGGCCTTAACAAAAGAAATATGGATGAAAATGAGATTTCCTAGTGGACAAAATCTTGTGATTGTGCTTTGTGATGGGAGTTTACCAACTCTTTGGACCCATATAAATGCTTTTCTCCTATTCATTTATTAATAAAAAAAATGGGTTGGTATGACAGAATTTTGTGACTAGAATGAGTAGATTGATATCCTATTTTATGTTTAATGCAATTGTTTAGTTTTTTCGATATCAATTAAAAGAATTTAATTATATGCAGTACTTTAAAGCAAAGACGACGTTTTTATCTAGGAATCAGACATTTTAATACTCGCGGTAAAACTCAATCTCTACTGACCATTTTTACAGCATTTTTTATCTAAGAATCAAACATTTTAATGCTTGTGGTAAAACTCAATCTCTGATGACCATTTTTACAGCATTCTTTGGGACATGTTATGCAGTGGTGCTCCTTGAGAAAAGGAAGTATTTCGCTTAGTGCTTTGGCTCCATTTGGTGGTTTTACTTTCATGACTCTGAATTATTAGGGATAACACATATCACTACCTCTGATATTAAGATTGTGTTATTTTGCAGCAAAAAGCAAAGAAGCTTGATAATTCTAGTGGACTAATTAAGCTCTATCATGATATGTGTCATCACAAGACTAAGGGTTGGACTGGGACAGTACTGAGGAGAACTATTATGCAAGTTTTTATTTATTTATTTATTTATTTATTTGGGTTTCTTTATAATTTAGTATTCATTAGTTTTTCTTTTCACTTTTTCACTTTCAATTGACAGCACAAGATGATAGATTTGAAAACTCAAACTGCCCATTCAAGTGATGCAGCTAAAGGAAATACCTCTACACAGAAAAATATATAATGAATAATGCCTTTGGCACATTATTGGGAAACATATGGGGAGCGGGCGAAGAACAAATGCTTGAGACCTTCAAGACTCTGCAGATGTAGATCGATAACCTTAAGAACTTGGATGCACATTGAAAAATGGAGTTTGAAAGTCTTAAGAACTTTGTGAAGTCTATGTTCCCACTGTATGAACCTCCTTTTGGTGACTCGTCTCCTTTGGAATAGTGCTTTTATCTATACTTTACTCTTATTTTAGAACTTTCAGGTTTCTAGTACTTGATTTTAGAGGATGTTTATCTATCCTTATGAATGCTTTTGTCATGATTTTAGAGGAACTAATATTATGTTCGACATTTCAGATATCTTCTATCTTTGTTTGCCCTAATCTTAAATGCCTCTCATGCTCTTCTTTTGGCGAGTCACTACCTTATCTATCTCATAATTCTTTTGTCTCTTTTCTATTACTGGGTTTATTTTGTTGGTTTTGGGTGCTGATTAGGCTGAGTCATGAACATGCCTTAGCTCCTTCTACAGCACTTGAGGGTCCATTCAACCATGGTGAGTTTTTTTGTCTCTCTCTCTCTCTCTCTTACTTTATCAATTTAGAGATCTTACTCAATTAATCTTTAAATTATGTGAACTTTTTTCTGCCAGAATCTTACTATTTAGCAACTTAATATTGAAGGGAACATTGTACTAAAGATGTAAATAATGGTTATGGTTATTTTATGATAAATATCAGTTCTTTTTACTTACTGTTTGAGAACTAACTTCGTTCCTTTTGTGCTATTTTCTTTTTTGTTTTTGTTTTTGTTTTTGTTTTTTCTCTTCCTTCTAACGTTGTCTTTTTTTCCCCTTCTTTTCTCCTCTAGCTTTTTCCTCTTTCCTTTTGTTTCCCCTCTCTCTGCCTTTTGTTTGTTCTCTCCCTCTATGCATTTGGATGAACAAAGAGCCATCAATTCGGGCATGTGAGAGGGGACCATTATCAGAGTAATTGTTGTGTGGATGTGATTCTTGCCATAAAATTGGTGTTCTTTTCATGCAAAAAAAAAAAAAAAAACTTTTTTCTGGGATTTTTGATTTTACTAATCTTGAACTCCTTTTCCCTTTGATGCAGGTCAGAAAAAAGAATAGAAATTGACATAAGGAGAAGAAGAGGGCAATAACCACTCACACTCATCACCCATCTTCTGTTTTATTGGTTCTCGGTTTAGACTACTAAACCCAAACAATATAGATTCTCTGATGCTCAATGCTGCCAAATCACATGGGTATTTCCCTTGCATTGTAATCTTCCTTACTCTTGATGAATTGTTTAGTGTGTTCATTGGGCTGGATGAGGTTTTGCTTTTTTGGAGTTGGGTTTTTCATGATTGTTCTGATAATTCAATTGAATTTGATGTCTGTTTGCTTTTGGGGACATTGTTTGGTTTTCACCCATAATGTTCCCATTCTCAAAGGAAGAGTAGCTGTTTAGAAAGCCGAACAAATGCCTACTCTTTTTCTATCATGTTTAGTAGCTATCAGTAACAGCAGCTCTTGTCTACCAAAAGAAAAGCTAACTCTGATGAACTCGTGTTGCTTTGTTCTTTTGATTTTTGAAGTGGCGACGTATCGTACTGAGAATCACATAACAAGATCTTATTTCGGTTTTGTTCTTATGCACATATATTCTTTAAACTTATTTTCGACACCTTTTAATTATTGTGGATCTCTTTTTCGTAGGTTATGTAACGCCCTTTAGAATTAAACATGTTTAATTATGCTAAACTGTAGATTATTAGTGTGTCTAATTTGATTTTCATAATTAATTAAGGGACTTTAAGTCATTTTCAATATTTATAATTACACCCCAAAGATTTTTGGAAAACACACTTAAATTTAATACATTTTCCTTTTTTTCTTTTTTCTTTTTCTTTTTCCTTTTCTTTTCTTTTTCTTTTTCTTTTTTTTTCTTTTCTTTTCCCCCCATTTCCTTCCCGTGCGCCCAGCCCCCCCTCTCTCTCTTTCTTTCCTTTTCTTTTTTTTCTTCTTCTTCTTCTCTGGTTCTCCCACGCACAACCTCTCTCTCTCTCTCTCTCTTTCTCCATTTTCTTCCACCGCCGGCCACCTCTCTCTCCGGGTTTCCTCCCGCCAGCGTCCTCTCTCTCTCTCTTGCTCTCGGCAGTTTGGCCGAAAATCAAAAAAAAAAAAAAAAAAAACGAAAAACAGAAAAATTGAGGGAGACGAAGCTCGAGCAACTGATTTGAGGTAAAACCCTTTGAAACCCACTCTTTGATTCGGATTTTAAGCTTGAGAAAGTTTGATTTTGGTTAGATTTGAATAATTTTGAGTTAGGGTTCGAGTTTGAACAATTATTGTTGGAATTGAATGAAATTTGGGGATTTTTAGTTATTGGACTTGTTTAATTGATTAGAAACTGATTTTGATGGATTCTGGAGAATATATATTGAAATTGGATTTGAATTGCAGGTTTGGCATTTTTCCTATTTATGCCGGCATGCTGCCGAAATTTCTCTAGAAACTTGTTTTTAAACTGAAATTAAATAGGAAAAACCAAACCTATGAATTGGATTCTAATTTTTAAAGAACCCCCAAACTGAATTATAAAATCATTGTGAAAATTGGATTTGAGTCAAGGCACACTAATAGGAAACAATTAAACATGATTGAACTTAATTCGTTTTAGGAATGAGAAATACTTCCTAAGATATTGCTTTTGTGATAAAGCTAGTAGAGAAGGTCAAGTATTAAGGCTTTAAGGAAAGCGAAGGCTAGGAGAACTGAAGGCTAGCCCAGGTTTGATATCCAACAGGTAGGATATTCTTGTCCATATCCTTGTTAGCCTCATTTTAAATTATTTTGGCCAATGAAAATGTTTTGGAACAAAACATGTTTAAAGAAAATGATTTTAAAGAAATAACATGAGAATGCTATTAAGTTTTTCCAATGATTTTGGAAATGAGATTTCAAAGCGTATCAATTCTTAAAATGAAATATTTTTAGAAATGATACAATGCATGGTGGCCTTAGAGATCGGGATGTGGGAATCGCATCCTTGGGGGGCAGGTCCCGAAATCCGTACGGATCTGCTTCTTGTTTAGTGGAATGATGGCTCTGCACTTTTTTTTAGACGGACATTTTTACCGCTTCTTGTTTAGTGGTATGATGAGCTGCACACTTTCATTATACAGATATTTCTATTGTGAGTATTTCCTTTTCTAAAAAGGGATGATCGGTTCTGGATGTATATCTTCGGACCGTGAGTACCTTTATTTTAAATGCTTTATAAAATCTATATCCTACTGGGCCTTTCGCTCACCTTTTTCTGTTTTTAAATGTATTAAACCCCTCCAGGCGACGCGAGGAGTGGTGCGGAATAGGTAGCTATTACCGGTGGTGTGGACTTGATCTCGGGAAGCAAAGAGTTGTAACCCTTCTATCTTTTATTTCAAGGCATGTATAAGAGATTATGGTTTGTAAACTTAAATGTTGCTAGATTGTGGTTGATGTCACATTTACTTATGTTTATATTCATGCATGCTAAACCCCTGTGGGAATTCCTGACATGATACCAGTAATGTGGTTTTAAAACTGGTTTGGTTGAAAATTCCACCACCGTTCTTGAAATTAAATTTCTCTTGAATGCAGGGGCTCGTTTGGAAATACCTGAATGTTTTAGATTTGAAAGGAATTAAATTATTTTGCTAATCACTCTCTCTCAAACAGGTTTAAGTTTCTAAACGAGCCTCCACGTCACCAACCCCGGTTTAGGGGCGTGACAGGTTATGTATGGATACTAAAAGCGTACAACTATGGTTTTGATTTTCTTGATTTTGAATTTGTTAGTTTCTATCTACTTGTTTTTTTTAGCAGCCTCTTTACTTCGTTTCTCCTAGTCGTTTGAATTATTTTCATTATTCTTGTTGTAGGTTTAATTTTGATTTAGGGTCTCAATTTAGCGTAGCTTTGTGTTTTTTTTTCTTATTTTTGAATGTCGAGCTATCGTAGTTAGGATCACAGAACTCAATCTTATTTCGGATTTGTTCCTATGTTCTTATGTTCTTTAAACTTAACAAATTTATAAGAGAGTGATATAGTTCAAATGTAGAGAAAATGAAAGAAATAAAAAAACATCGGGGAGTGTTGGGGGGGTAAGAGACTACAGTAAAGTGGATAATGAATGCAAAAAGAAATAAAAGAAAAAATAAAGCACTGAAAAAGAAGAAGAAAAAAGAAAAAAAAGGTAAAATATTATTTGTAGAATACAATGGTAGATAAGTGGAATTAAAAAATGAATAGTATATGTAAAACACAATAAAAGATGAAATTAAAAAGAAATAAAAAATTTTGGCGGTTTTAGAGTAGCAAACTATAGTAAACAAATAGAGCCAAAAAAAGGGGAAAAAAGTAATGCAATAGAAAGAAAGGAAAGAAAAGAAAGAATAGAAAAAAAAGGTATAAAAAAATCAAAACCGCATGTTTTGGACTTCCAAAATGCTATAGAGCACTCTTTTCTATTCTTCTTTATAAAGTACATATAGGGCAAGTTTTGCATTGCTGTGCTGTTGAAAATTTTTGTAATTGTTGTGCTCTTAGTAATAAGTTGTTGTGACCAGAAGCATATAAGTGTTTGGTAAATATATTTACAAAAGTGTTGTAAGTACCAGAAACAGAAATTTAGGTGTTTGGTAAATTGCATATAAAGTTGTTGAAATGTATAATGACAAAAGTATACATACTTTTTCACACATTTTGTTAGTTAGTTTTATTTCTATTTTTATGGTCAATATTCATAATATAAAAAATATATTTTAAATTTTATTAATTAAAATAGTTCTTAAAAGTAAATTACTATTACTCAGGGATAAAAGTTATTCATCAACTAATATTTATTATTGTGATTTTTAAATATTTTGATAATTATTAAAAATATTTGAATGAAATTTAGCATAGCATATTTATTAAAGATTTTCAATTTTAAAAATATATTTTTTAATAGTATAAAAAAATTAAAATAGGTATATTGAGAATTAAGTTTATAATTAAGGTTATCTTAGTAAATTTAGATAACAGCAGCAGAAGCTACTATGTAACAACGGCTTCTCAAATATTGCTATTTGACAACAGTTTTTAGAAGTTGAAGGACAAAAGCAAGATTTACAAAACACCCTAAACTATTGTAGCTTTTTTAAAACAACTAAAAGCAACCTCTAAAAGCAATGCCAAACAGGCCCATAGTGAATTTATTGCCATCAAAAATACTTTTTTTGTCGCTGATAAAACGTGAGGAGCCGAGCAGTTATGGAAGTTGCCCAAAAACTATTTGTTGATTTATTTTAATTTTGAGTTTTAATTTATTTTAGTAGTTTCTTTATTTTTAGATTTTTTTTCTGATTTAGTTGTTTCCAAAATTTCAAATTCAGAATTAGTTTAGTTTCCTAGTGAGTTTAGTTTCCTTTTCTATTTTGAATTGTCATCCTCTATAAATAGCTAGCCTAGATTGTTATTATTATTCAGATTTTTCTTCGAAATAAAATTAAGAGAAGTTTTTTTCTCCCCTTTGTTTGCTTGTTTTTGGTATTCTCACAAATCAACAATCAGAAGTTTTCCTTGCTTTTCGGCATTTCGCGTGAATCAACGGACTACTAGTTTGTTCTACACTTCCACTATGTCAGTTGGTATTAGATTTGAAACGCTCTTTTATCAATTTAACCATCGGCTTTGATACCAACTGACATAGCAGAAGCGTATAAAAATAAGAAAGAGGGATAAATTCTTATTGTCTGTTGATTCGTATAGAATACCTGAACCCATTGATTTGATCGGAATACCAGAAAATAAGACATCTATAAATCTGTTGATTCGCTCATGAATACTAGAAAAATAGACATCAATCACTCGTTGATTCAACATAATACCAAGAAAATTGGAATAAATTTGTTAAGAGAACTCTCAAAGCACATAATATCTCTAAATGAACTAAAATAACAAACTAACATCTCCTATTTATAGAAGACTACAATTCAAAAATAGAAAAAGAAACTAATTCGAAAAGGAAATTAATTTGAAAAAAATAAAAGGAAATGAAACTAATCCTAAATATCCCTATTTTGAAATTCATAATAATTCAGAAATAAGACTAGAAGATAGGCTAGAAGATATCGGGATACCTAAAATAAATTAAAATACGAATTTGAATTAAATCGGCAACTTCTATCTTCAACTTCGCGTCCCATCTCTTCGCGTTGCATTAGACACACGTCCTATCTCTGTTGGGTAGCTGCCTTTGCATTCTGGATTATAGCTTGCACTTGCAGATAATAAAAGAATTGTATGGAGAGGGTCATGTTGGTTGAGATAGGACACTTCATCTAGTCTCCACTTCTTACTTTTTGCCTACGTTCCGCCGGGATGTTGACCGCTATGTGGAGCGTTGTCAGGTTTGCCAAACATCCATGGGACATGCTTCCAATGATGGGTTTTATATGCCTTTAGCCATTCCTACGCAGCCATGAACTGACATAAGTATGGAATTCATTCTCGGCCTTCCTTGGACGCAAATAGGCAATGATTCAATTTTTGTGGGGGTTGATCGGTTTTCTAGAATGGCTCACTTTATTCCTTGTAAGCGCACCACCAATGCGGTTACAGTTGCACAACTATTCTTTAAGAAGGTGTATCCTCTTCACAGTCTTCCTTCTTTTATTGTCTCATATCGTGATTCCCACTTTCTCAGCCACTTTTAGTGATCCCTTTGGCGCTTGGTTAATACTAGTTTGGACATGAGTTCGGCATACCATCCCCAAACTGACAAGCAAACTGAGGTTTACAAATCGAGCTTTAGGAGATTTGCTACAAAATCTTGTTGGAGATCATATTAAATCATAGGATGCTAAGCTTAGTCAAGCAAAGTTTGCTCATAATGCTAAGAACTGAAGCACGGTATTTAGTCCATTTCAGGTGGTCTACGAATGTATTCCCCGCTACCCTCTTGACCTTGCCCCGCTTCCTGGCCGAACTCGCATTCATTACAAGGTTGCTGATTTTGTGACAGATTTACAATGCATTCATCAATTGACTTATGAGCATTTGATGGCATGCACTGTGACATATAAAGCTGTTGCCGATCATCATCGCCGCGTTGTGGAATTTCATGTCGGTGATCTTGTGGGGCTGTTTTCATGAAAGACCATTTTCCTCTTCATGAGTACAACAAATTGAAGGCAAGAAAGATTGGTCCCTTAGAAGTGCTTGAGAAGATCGACCCTAATGCTTATCATTTACGCCTCCCGCCCAATGTCAACACTTCAGACGTCTTCAATGTCAAGCATAAGGTTCTATTCGCTGGAGAATTAGCAGTTATAGATTCAAGGACAAATCCTTTCTAAGTTAGTGGGACTGATGCAGTGTGAGGAGCTGAGCAATTATAGAGGTTGCCCAAAAACTATTCGATGATTTATTTTAATTTTGAGCTTTAATTTATTGTAGTAGTTTCTTTATTTTTAAATGTTTTTTTTTCTGATGTAGTTATTTCCCATATTTCGAATTTAGAATTAGTTTAGTTTCTTTTTCTATTTTGAATTGTCATCTTCTATAAATAACTAGCCTAGATTGTCATTATTATTCAATTTTTTCTACGAAATAAAATTCAAAGAAGTTTTTTTCTCCCCTTTGTTTTCTTGTTTTTGGTATTTTCACGAACCAATGATCACATGTTTTCCTTGTTTTTGGCATTCTTCATGAATCAACAGACTACAAGTTTCTTCTACGCTTCCGTTACGTGAGTCGCTTTCTAAATGGTGCAGTTTTTAAAGTTATTATGGGTTGTCGTCTTTAACATTAATGTTATTTTTGGCAGATGTCGTTGTTCTAAAAAATAACATTGTTTATTTTTTATTTTTTAGATGTATTACTATTTGTTGTTTTCTAAATTGATGTCTTTAATCATTTTTAGACATTTGTTTTGGAGATTTTTCATCTCTAATGTAGTTTTAGCATTAGAAAGTTTAAAGTTTTTTTAGAATTGACTCTTATAATTTAATGTGGAATTAATATCGCCCCTTTGTTCAGTATTGTCCATTTTGCATAAGTTATTTAAATTAATTTGTTCTAATAAAGGGATAATTAAGATTAAGGATGTCATTAATAGAAATGTGATAATGATGTTTAGACTAAACCCCCACATAGTGCCCCTTTTTACCATAAATTTTAAAACTAGTTTGTATTGAGTTTCTGTTTTATAGTTTGTTTTCAATGATGTAGATGCATTTCATGTAGAATATTGTCATCTAGATCAATTACCTTTTTTTGTGCTATGTTCTTCAAATAACAAATAGAGTATTCATCATCTTTTGTAACGTGTTGAAATCATTACGCACTATCTTTGCAACTCTCTTAATCTTTTAAGCTATTAGTAGAGCATGACGATCAGTTAGAACTTATTTATTTGCATTATAAAATTATTTCTCTAATATATAATAAATATGATAGTTAAATTCATGCCCTATTGCAGTTGGTATGTGCGATGCACGTGCCTATTTTTACTAATACTACTATAGATGGACACATAGTGACTTAATATAGAGTTAGATCCGTTTTGATCTCTATCATTAATTATTAGACACTCCCCTTTAGTGCTTGCTAATTCATAGGGGAAAAAAAAGGAAATTGGAAGGAGATAAAAGAATTGAGATTTCATTTTTGGAGAGTCCAAGAATTGCAAAGAAGTTCAAAGATGCTCACTCACTGTTGGATTTATTGAGAATGACGATATCAGGGAAGATTGAGGTTCTCGATCGCTCAATTATCCAAAATTGTTGTTTGTCAAATAGGTAAAAATTATATCATGATAAAAGGATAAAATAGTGTCGGTACTCTTTATTATAGTGAAACATCTCATTGTACCTTGTACTTTTAATAACATTAAAACAGTATCTCCACCTTTAAAAAAATGTTTTTACAGTACCCTAAGATCGATTTTTCGATATAAAATGCCCATTATATCCTTCTCACTAATTAACAACAAACTAATAATTTTTTAAAAAATTATGAAAATACTTTAAAATATTTATAAATTAAAAATTAAAATAAGTTAAAAAGTTTTCTTAAATATTTTTAAAGTTATTTATTTCTATTTTATTAATGTAAATGGTAGATCTAACATTATATGTCCAAAAATTAGTGTTAAGGTATCGAAAGAACTTTTTTTAAGGGGAAGATACCGTTTAAATATGTGACGACCCTTACTTCTCGTCATCATTACTACGTTCATACTTAACTCATATCTTAACTTTTTCTACTTTTGAACTATAAAACCCTAATTTTAGGCTAATTTTTTTTTAACTTTAATAGTAAAATAAATACTAATATACTTTGTTGGAATAAAACTTCGATCAGTATTTCATAGTAAAACGGGAATATTAAAAATAATTTTCTTAAAATATTTTTAACTTCTTAATATTAAATAATCCGTAGATAAAATTCTTTTGAAACTTTAAAAATTTTTCCTTAGGCGTGGTCATATATTTAACTTATTATTTGCGTACCATTATCATTCATATGCAATTAACATAATAGCATTTTGGATACATTAATATACTTTGTGACTTGAGGTTGCTAAGCATAGCCTCATTGTCTCATATACTTTACATTCATTACACAGCATATTTACATCCATAAGTATTGTTTATTTTAAACACTTAGCAGCGTTTTCAAAACATGTGGTGCATCCATTACCCAATTGCCCACACTCTACTGCTTCATCCTTTCTGCACGCTAAGCAACAGGTTTTAGGGAGCCGGTGTCTTACCCTAGCTTCCTACAACACGAACAAAAGGAATGAGCTTTTGCTCAGCAAGTAACAGTAGACCATAATAAGTACAAACAATAATCCATACCCATATATGCATTCATGTCATACATCCTAACACATTTTCTAAACATTTAAAGCGTTTATCGTATTATGCTTTCTTTCTTTCATTTCATACCACGATACTGTTGGTTTCCAAATCGAATTCGGATGCGGAAGCGTGGGGATAACGGATCAAGTATAACAAAAATTTTCATAAAACCTTTGAGATACTCTATAGATTATATTAATTTATGCAGGAATAAATTAATCACATTAATTTATTTATTAAGAACTCAATTAGGAATAATACCTGGTGGCCGATTAGGATGATAACTTGAGTTCTTTGACCTCGAACAATCCTTGCTCCAAAGCCTTGTGTTTAGAAAACTAATGTCTTCCACGTCAATTCCTAGAATCCATGAAGACGTGTGTGTGGGCACACCTGAGACAAAACGGGTTTAGAATAAACACTCAAATTTTCATAAACACCAATGCATGCACGAAGTGGAATTTTTTTAGAAAATTTTTTTTCCTTCCCACAATAAGAGAATTTCGGCCACCCTTTAAAAATTAGGTCAAAAATTACTTTCAAAAATTGTCTCCACAATTTTCTTTCATTCTCTTATTTATATAGTAGAAGTCATACTTCTAGAAGGAATCCAATCTCTATCTCAAAGATAAAACTTGTTAATTATCTCCTATTTGAATTTGGAACAAAATATCATCTTCCTTATCCTTAATGTGGCCGGCCATGCATGGGGATTCGCATCCCTGTGTGGCGCCAATTACAGATAGGGAAGGAAGAGAAAATCATTATTTATCCTACAGTCTAATTTTGATTCAAATTCAAATTCCAATTTAAGTCAAACTTAAATTAATTTGAATTCTAAATTGAACAGCTTATCAAATAAGTTTAAAATGATAAATTTAAATTATGTTCACAATTCAAATTCAAATTTAAATAATAATTAATTCTCAATTAATTATTTT
>NW_010364333.1:269828-297476 GCF_000414095.1 Morus notabilis
ACTTTAATTAATTAATTAATTCTATTAATTCCAATAGTTACTCCACTATAAACTTGGAATTGCACTCTAAAAATTATAGACATAAATTACTTCTAAATTGTAAAGTGTCCATTTGATATAGTCACTGCATATAGATCAATCCTCCATAAATAATTCATAATTAGAGCTAGGTAGAATCTGTTAACCTCTCTAATTATATCTTCATCCTTGAATACCATTGATTCTCTAATGGATAGTGATTCATAAAACACATTCATGAACCAGAGCGCTCTAACTAATCCAAGTACCGAATCAACACTCAAGAGAATTATTTATCTACTTCTTTCTCAAGAATGAATGGATTTCATCTCATATAATAACATTCCCAGCTACATACTTCATCATGTCTCCAAAATACAAGAAATAGGATTCAGGGTCTCAGAATCCGTACCGAGCAAATCAAAAGACACAAATCCATAAATAGGAGTTTGCTAAGAACTTAGGATTAAGACCATTCTATATATGACCATCGGTAGACTCAATTAGAATTTCTATACTTAACGGAAATTATTAGAAATTCATATTGTGTCTTTGTCCCTGTTCCACATAATCTCATTATGCGTAATACACTCATTCAATATCACACCATATTAACAGTGCGGATAACACCGTTCCATTCTAAATGGAAATGACATGTATTAGTAATGTTCTAATTAAAGATTCTGAACTTTAATTAAATTCATTATGAACATTGCTTTTTGATTATTATCCTTAAACATTATCCTCTCGTATACTACACTTATATACAATGTTTAAGGTTACATAAATAATCACAGAATTTTCATTTGATATTCATAAAATATTCATAAATATATGCACATAAAATGATGAATAAACTCTTTTATTAAATAAATAATAAATATCATACTACATATCATGCTTCTAGGACACCATTCCCAACAGATACAACTTTCTTTCTTATATCGTTCTTTTTCATAACTTTTACTTTTTATGGGCCCCGTTCTTGTTGTATCGTTGCTCGCATAACCAATGAGGAGTGGGGTAGCAACCCAAAACTAACTCACTCACGGTTTCATTCATAATAACCTCCCTTGCGAAGGCCGGTACAAACAATTTTATTAATTTTTTGTCATTTATCATCTCTACTTCATATATCGTCTTACTGTCATTTTTTCTAATTATGACAGTAATTTTAAACTTATTATTGCGTCTTTATGCATTTTTATCAATTTCCTTTGAAATTTGACTTTATTTAAAAGTTTGACTTTAATTGACTTTTTCACAGATTAAAATTCTACTACTACCTTAAGTCCATAAGCACACTCCTCACAACAAATAATGTCAAGAAACTTCTTCTCATATTAGCATACATTGAACTTATAATATGCACAATTTTGTGCAACAGAGAGAAATAAGCTTGTTCATGTCATAAACAAAAGAACTGCTAGTACTTATAGGAGTTCCGCTAAGGTCATAACTTTCAAGTTGTCATAAACTTTACCGCTTTGATCGTTACTGATCCTATCATATAAATTCCCAATCGTTAGATTTACAATCTAAGACAAGTAGTTACAATACAATTTGACTCGAATTTGTTGTTCTGAAAATGTTATTTTGATAAAGTGCACATGTCGTGTCTAAAATCTCTAGGTTTTATGTTTATTTCATAAACCTATTTAATGTCCCATTTTTCGTTTCTTACTGCGATGTTTTGCACCTACTTACAGTTGACCTTGGGAGAATATTGTACCATCAGTTTCTTGAAAAGCGTTCTTCACGGGGCTTCTTATCCTCAAAAAGATCTATGGTTTTCATGTTCGGTATCTGGACCGAAACATCTCCTATATCACCAATATGCACCAAACCCAAGCATACTTGGGCCTAAAATCACCATTTTGGACATGTTTCGAATATTAGCCCGAAACTGACGTCTGGGATCGTTTTTAAGAAAAAAGTTATTTCACAAAAGTTGTTTGAAACGAAATTTCCTACAACTTTGATTTTGGTTACTTTTTAACATTAAGCTTCACGGGTCCTCTAGCTATTTCACATGAGGTTTCGCTCAACAAGTAACAACTGGCCACAATAAGTGCAAATAATAATGCATACCTATATATGCATTCATGTCATACATCCTAACATATTTTCTAAATATTTAAAGCATTTATCGTATTATGCTTTCTTTATTTTATTTCATACCACTTTACAACTTTCTTGTATCGTTCTTTTTCACAATTTTTATTTCTTATGGCCCCATTCTTGTTGTACCGTTGCACGCATAACCAATGAGGAGTGTGGTAGCCACCCAAAACCAACTTACTCATTGTTTCATTCATAATAACCTCCCTTACGAAGGCTGGTGTAAACAATTTTATTAACGTTTTGTCATTTATCATCTTTACTTCATATATCGTCTTACTGTCATTTTTTTCTTATTATGACAATAATTTTAAACTTATTATTGCGTCTTTACACATTTCTATTAATTTCCTTTGAAATTTGACTTTATTTAAAAATTTGACTTTTGTTGATTTTGACTTTGACTTTGACTTTTGACTTTTTCACATATTAAAATTCTACTACTACCTTAAGTCCATAAGGACATTCCTCGCAACAAATAATGTTCAAAAAACTTCTTTCACATATTAGCATACATTGAACTTATAATATGCACAATTTTGTGCAACACAGAGAAATAAGCGCGTTCATGTCATAGACAAAGGAACTGCTAGTACTTATAGGAGTTCCGCTAAGGTCACGACTTTTGAGTCATCAGAAACTTTACCGCTTTGATCGTCTACTGATCCTATGATATAAATTCTCGATCGTTAGATTTACAATCTAAGACCAGTAATTATAATGCAATTTGACTCGAATTTGTTGTTCTGTAAATGTTATTTTCATGAAGTGCACATGTCGTGTCTAAAATCTTTAGGTTTTATGTTTATTTCATAAACCTATTTAATGTCCCATTTTTTTTCTTACTATGATGTTTTGCACCTACTTACAGTTGACTTTAGGACAATACTATACAATCAGTTTCTTACTGTGATCTACGGTTTTCTTGTTCAGTATCCAGACCGAAACATCTCCTATATCACCAATGTGCACCAAACCCGTGCATACTTAGGAAAAAGCTATTTCACAAAAGTTGTTTGAAACGAAATTTCCTACAACTTTGATGTTGGTCACTTTTTAAAATTAAGCTTTTATCTTGGTCCTCTAGCCTAAACATATTCAGTACAAGTTTCTGGGTCATTAACCTAGTTTTCGATTTTGGTTCAAAATTGGGAATTCTCGCCGTTTTAGGTTTCCACACATCTTTAACCATCTAATCAACTTATTTTACACATCTCATTCCTCTTATTCTTCATTATAACCAAGGTTGGTTCACATTTTTTAAACTTAATTTTGGCAGAGTTCCACATAATCTTTCGTGTTTCTCGAGCTAATCATAGCACTTTTTATCCTTTGTTTAAACTCTCAAACTCATATCACAACCTTTCTCATTCTTTTTATCATCATAAACAGCATAGACACTAGGGTTTCATCATCATTTACACTAGAATTCTCTATAAACAAAAACACTAAACATGTAACCTAATAACAAAAAATTTATCCTTTAGTCATTAGGTTTTTTTATCCCTTTAATAACCATAAGCAAATCATCATCCCTAAAAAAAAAAATTTCCATGGTTTCTAATTTTCATGGACGTGCAGCTACAATAGAAAATGAGGAGAAAAATTGAAATTTTACCCTAGGGAAATGAAGAGAAAGCTGCGGTGACACAAATCAACGGTATTTTTTTCGCCGATTTCCATTAGAACTTGTTTTTCTCATTTTGGGAAAAAAAATTTTCTTTCTCTCTTTGGCTAAATGCTCTCTGGTTTTCTTGCATGAAAAATGAACATTTGGTTTGTATTTTTCCCCATATAAAACCGGTCTTAAGGTTATGGGGACCTAGGTACAATTTTGACATTTTCTAAAGTCTCTTTTTGCAAAAAAAAAAAGTCAAAATATATGCTTGCTTCTCCCCTAAGGTTGGCCGGCCATCATCCTTCCTTTCCAAGTGTCCTAATCTCAGCCCTCCATCCATTAATCACCTTAAATCTCAACCATTCACTTTTAGTAATTATCTTATTTCGGTTCACTTTAATTCTCATTTGGTCCACGCTTAATATGCGTTTTTCGGACAGTTGGTTAACTTGGTCAACTTTATTCAACCTTGACTAACTTTTCAAGAGTGACCTAGTGGTCGACTCTTGGTCAAGAAATTTTGACTCGGTCAACCCTCATCGGTCGAAAACCTTAATTTTCTCAGTGCGTCCTTTCGAACCCTTTTTTCGTCCGTGTTTCATTCTGATTGTTTCTAAAACCCTAGCATTGATGTTTTACAATTTCTTTTCATTTCTTAAACTTAATATTCATGTGTTTGTCTGCTTGCTGGAATAACACAACATTCCGTGCCTCTTCCTTGATTACAGTTTGAAATTCGGTCTTTGCATCATAGTTTAGAAATTTATGATCTTTAGCTTATTATTTGCTATTAAATATAAATATCAACAAATACTTATCATAAAAGTATTCATATTTATAATACAGAGAATTCTAGAAAATTTTATCTTATACAATAATTTCTTCGACAAATTTCTCAATCATGATAAATTATGTCATAATACGAAAAAATATTTGCAACAAAAAAATCAATCCTTTCATTTTTGAAAATTTTTAATGAGTTCATTGCTTTTATTATTATTGTTATTATTTTGCATTAAAACCAGCAAACGTCAGGGTTGAGGATCGAAAGTATAGGTCGAGGTTGGCATTAGGGTATAAATAGGGAGTCGAGGTTGGGGTTAAGGTCAAGACTAACATGGATGAGGCCAAGATTAAAACTAGAGCCCTAACCAAATCTGACCCCAACCTCAACCCCAATCCTGATATTGATTTTAGGACACAAGAAATTTTCATCTTGAAAAAAACTGTTTTTTTTTATAACAAGCAAAAAAAAAAAAATTAATAATAAATTGAATGAAAAAGCAAAAAATAATATTACTATAAGTATTTTCTAAAACTAAAACAAAAACTCACATTCTTTCAAAAACAAAAAACAAAAATGTGCTTTAAAGAGTGATTTAGAACGAGGAGTAAGCTACATAATAGTCCTAATGTTTTCCATCTATATAATAAAAGGAAAACATTCTTCAGTTCACAAATGAAATTTGATACAACTTCTCATATTTAATATAAAGTATGTAATTAACACTGGCACATATTTAAAATTGCTGACTAAATTTAATACAACTCTTGACAAATGAATTTTTAAAATGAACTGTTACAAGAGAGAAGAAAATTTTAGGTATTTTATATAAATTGCACTCAATATTTTAACATATGGGCTTGACTTTGCTATATACCTTTCCTTCTATACAAATTGGTTATTTTAATTTTTCTTAATATATTAGTTTAAGATCACGTGCTACGCACGTCAAGAGTAATTTGTATATTAAGTTCTAATTATCGTATTATTATTAAAAGCATATATCATCTGAATATAAAGTCTCAAAAAGAAACTTAAATAGGAAAAAAAATAAATTTTTAGGGTAAGTAGCCAAAAAAAAGATAAAAAGGACTAAAATAAAAAAAAATAAATATAGTTTTAGGATAGAATAAACCAAAACATCAAAAAAAAAAAATTTTAAGGGCAAATATTTAAAAATGATCAAGAAAGGACTAAAATGAATCAATAAATAAGTTTTAAAGTAAAAGAAACTAAAACAAAAAAAATAAAGTTTTAGTGGAAAAATAAAAAGAAGGGTAAAAAAGGATCAAAATGAGGAAATAAATAAATTTTAAGACAAAGGGGACTAAAACAAAAAAATATATAAAATTTTGGATAAAAAAGATAAAAAAAGGACTAAAATGAAAGAATAAATAAATTCTAGACTATTATCAGAAAGAAACCAAAAGAAATAAATAAAATAAAGTTTCGGAATAGAAATAAAAAAGAAATGGTAAAAAGGACTAAAAATGAAAAGTAAATAAATTTTAGAGTAAAAAACGAAAAAAACAAAAAAGATGAGCTTCGAAAAAAGAAAAAAAAAGGAGGGGGGAGCACTTTGATAAGGACTAAAATGAAAAAAATAAATAAACTTTTAGGTAAAAAAACAAAACAACTAAGAGAATGGACTTGAAAAAATATATACAGTGTTAATCAGTTTTAGTAATGAAAAATACAGAAATTCATTTACACAAACAATCGATAAAAAAAGGCCCTATGCAGTGCTTCTACCCTAAAATTCAATCTCCCATATCTCCCCCAGTCTCTCTCCTCCAACGGCTACATTTCCCCTTTCTCTCTCGCTCCTTTGTCTTCTCTTCCATTTCCAATCCAAAACCCTCTCAATCTCTCTCTCTCCTCCGTTTCTTCTCTATTTCTCTCTCTAGATTTCGTAGCCATGAAGCACTTCATGAAACCAAGAAACGCGGTCTTGAGGGATACGACGATAGAGTCTGCGGCCTCGCCCAACCGTAGCACAGCCAAGCCCCGGCCGTCGTGGAAGCAGAGGGGCTCCAAGGAGAACGCTCCGCCATCGGATCCGAACTTTTTGCCCCCGATTCCGGAGCAGTCGCCGGAAATCTCTGCCGCCAAGTTGAAGAGCCCGCTCCTGCCACAACCGCCGTCGTCGAACCCTTTTAAGAGAAAGCTGAGCACGGAGACGGTTCCGGGAACTTCGTAATTGGAACCTGCGAATCTGGTGTCCAAAATCTGCGGAGACAGATGGCCCAAAATCTCAAGTTCTGCTAGGGCAAAATTGGAGCAAACTTTACAATTTCTCTGAAAGTGCTCCGATTGGTCGGCAAACGCAGGCGATTCCTTCCCAACCGCGAAACTCTTCTATCTTCTTATCCGATCCAAGCATTCTCGCTTTTTCTCTCTTCGATTTCCGTGTCTCTTTCGAAAACTTTCCGACGAAATCATTGTCAAGACTAGATTTTTATTGCAATGAGGGCAATTTCTTTTTTGTTTTTTGGTTGCAGAGTTTGTTGAATATGTGTACTGATAAAGATGGCAAAATCGTTTCGACACAGTGTTCGGAAGGATCTGCAATGGTGGTTTGTGGTGAAAAGGATAAAGTTGAGAGTTTTGGAGGTAGAGAAGAGCATTCTGACGTGAGTGAGGAGGTAACTTGTGCCGTTTGTGGTAATAAAGTGAGAGGGAATAACTTCACAATCAATTCTCGTGTAGGTATATTTACTCTGTCCTCAGTTCTATGGATGTTTTTTCATTTCATTTATGGAAATTAGGAAAAATTATTTGTTCTACTAAGTTCAATTATTTGCTTATTGTTTTAGTGATTATTGGATTTTGAGGATAGTAACAAAAATCTCCTTTGTTCTTTTATGTTTATCCCAATTTATCAGAAACGTATATCTTCTCCCAAGATTTTCAACCATAATTATGGGAAAGATTTTAACATGATTTGTAAAATTTAGGCGACTATTTTGATACGGTTCGTAAAACATTAAAGAGGATTTGTAAAATAATGGGAATATTATGTATGAAAGTAACCCTTATTAAAATTGAACTTGTTTGATAATTTTTGCGATTTTCATTTTCTCATCAACAAAAAGTGAAATAATAAAGGGAGAAGATCTTTTCAAAGTTTGGCTTGAGATATTTCACTTTTAACTCAGAAAACAAAAACTGAAAGTGATATCAAAGAAGGTGTAGTTAGCAACTTATTTTGAGAATTTTGTTTGCTAGTATAGGTATTTCTAGCTTAAATACTTTTGTTGTTGTTGTTTTCATGAGAAATATGCTATCTTATGGTGGTTTTCATCATAAGGACTCACTTTTTTTGCCCCATAGATATGCGTCTATCAAGAGGAACCAAAAGGAAGGAAAAAATGAAGTGCATTTTTTAATCTGGATAGTAAAATTAGGGTTTGATTTGAATTTAGTTGAGTTTGAAATAGGGATTTTTTCTTTCAATTCATTCAAATTGTATGCCTTCATTCTCCGAGGGAAAGCCACGAAATAGGAGGGAAACTAGGCGGTTTCATATTCCTTCTTCGTTGTCTTGTGAGAATTTGAAAAGCCTTGTCGTATTTGGTATTGTTCGGGTTTTCATTGGTTGAAGAACCTAGAGAGTATTTGATTAGTTAAAATAATAAGCAACCTTAGGGATACAAGTAAACCCATCAATCTCCCCAACGGGCATTCCTTTTTCTGCCGATTCACCGTGTCTGACGGTCACCTCAACATCAACTTTCACCATTAGGGATACTTGGTTGAAGGACAATGGCTGTGACACAGGGTTGCACTGCGAGACTTGCGTTGCCAACGGCAATATTCGACATAGATACCCGAATTCGTTGTTCATCCTCTCTTCTAAGGTACGCAATCCAAATTACACTGCAATCTTTTGATTGTCGAGTTTCTATTTTTATTTCTCAAGAATCCAGATTGTTTATTCAATTGGCAGTTGGTTTACAGAGCTTCACTATTTCTGATAATCTGTTTTTGATAATTGCTCCAGGTCTTAGGTTTATGTGAACCTCTTTCTAATTAATTCATGTATTGTGCTATTGCTCCATGTTGCTATGTTTTATTCCAACATGTTTATTGCTGTATGAATTGAAAGTTTTCATTGTACAATCAGTTGTGATTCATTTTCATTTTCTCTATATTTGCTTATATAAATCTTTAATGTGTTCATGACTTCTTGCTTGTATAAATCTTTAATGTGGTCATGACTTCTTGCTTGTTTGTTTCATTTTCTCTGTTTGTTTAATATTATGTTATACCTTAAAACACTTAATATGTTTATCATTATGGTTTTAAGATATTTTTTATCTTAATTTCATTAATTCTGGTGATTAGGAAACATGTCAGTTAACAAGAGCTGGATTATGTTGCCCAATTGTTTGTCGGATGAGTACATGAATGGGGTTGCAACATTTCTTGAAAGAGCCCGAAATTATGTTGATGATGTTGGAAAATGCAAGTGATACAGAATCTGATTTTGTCATGATTTATGTCAGTTACAGATGTTTGATGTGAATTGCTGAATTTATGTTAAGTCAGTTGTTTATTTTTTATTTAGTTGCTCTGGAAAAATGACTCCAGAATTTTTTTCCTAATACATATAAAGGGGTAGGAAAAGTTGACGAAAGGTGGGCATCTGAGTTAGGTTGGTAGGTTGGATTGCGCGCCACATGACCCTACTCCAAGTCAAGGCTTGGAGGGATATTCCACAACCAAACAATGTGGTGCTGCTAGACTCAAGGTAATAATATAGAACCACCTAATTTCGTTCAACAGAAAGTCTTGTTGAATTATAGTCCTATTTTGGATATTATTGTTGCAGGATAAGTTTGAACGGAATGAGCCTGATTGAGAAAAAAAGGCCAAGATATTAGATTCCATCGACCGTCTGTTAAACAAGCAATTGAAAGATTGGAGGTGTCGGCTGCACAAATATTTCATACAAAAAAGTGTGGATAAGAGGAAGTCAAAAAACACAAACACAAACAGGTTCTGGTGCTGGCAGGTTGGGATTCGTCATGCGACTATTGGTCGACTGAAAAGTATAAGGTAAGTTATGTAAATACCTTCAGAGCATTCATACATTTTTTTATGTGATTTATAGGTTCTGTAACAACTCCTTTTTAACTTTGCAGAAAAAATCAGCAACCAATGCTTTGAATCAGCATTCAATGAGCTAAATCATTTGCTTCTCACGTGTTTGATAAGGTATTTCATTTTGATTTTGCTATGGTTGTGTTTAAATTTATATCATTAGTAGAAAAATAGAGCTCCCCATGATGGTTTCTGTGATTTCTTGTCTTTTTGAGTTGCTCTTTCACTTTAGTTATCACATACTAATCTATATATACATACATACATCCACTTTACTTTGTAGAGAATAAAGTATAAAATCACTTTTGATGATCCTTTAGGTAGTAGTTATGATATGCTAATGCCATTTAGTCTTTTCTCTTATTTGGCCTTAACAAAAGAAATATGGATGAAAATGAGATTTCCCCGTGGACAAAATCTTGTGACTGTGCTTTGTGATTGGAGTTTATTGACTCTTTGGATCAATATTTATGATTTTCTCCTATTCATTTATTAATAAAAAAAATGGGTTGGTATGACAATTTTGAAACTGTAATGAGTAGATTGGTATTCTATTTTATGTTTAATGCAATTATTTAGCTTGTCTGATATCAATTAAAAGAATTTAATTATATGCAGTACTTTAAAGCAAAGAAGATGTCTTTATATAAGAATCAGGCATTTTAATGCTTGCGGTAAAACTCAATCTCTACTAACCATTTTTACAACATTCTTTATCTAAGAATTAGACATTTTAATGCTTGTGGTAAAACTCAATCTCTGCTGACCATTTTTACAGCATTCTTTGGGACATGTTATGTAGTGGCGCTCCTTGAGAAAAGGAAGTATTTCGCTTAGTGCCTTGGCTCCATTTGGTGGTTTTGCTTTCATGACTATGAATTATTGGAGATAACACATCACTACCTCTAATATTAAGATTGTGTTCGTTTGCAGCAATTGCAAACGAGCTTGATAATTCTAGTAGACTAATTGAGCTCTGTCATGACATGTGCCATCACAAGACTAAGGGTTGGACTGGGACAGTACCAGAGGAGAATTATGCAAGTTTTTATTTATTTATTTATTTATATTTTTGTGTTTATAATTCAGTATTCGTTAGTTTTTTCTTTTCACTTGTTCATTTTCAATTGACAGCACAAGATGATAGATTTGCAAACTCAAACTGGTTATTCATGTGACGTAGTTGAGGGAAATACCTCTACACAGCCCACATTAATGACATAAAAAGATATAATAAATAATGTCCTTGGCACATGATCGGGATACATATGGGGAGCGGGCCAAGCACTAAGAGGGGGTTCGAGAAGGAGGAGCACAGAAAATGGTTATTTCTCTACTCAAAGTCAAGAACACATGCTTGAGACCTTCAAAACTCTACAGAATGCTGATCGATAACCTTAAGAACTTTGTGAAGTCTATGTTCCCACAGTATGAACCTCCTTTTGGTGACTCATCTCCTTTGGAATAGTGCTTTTATCTATCTTTTACCCTTATTTTAGAACTTTCAGGTTTCTAGTACTTGATTTTAGAGGATTTTTATCTATCCTTATGGATGCTTTTGTCATGATTTTAGAGGAACATTATGTTCGACATTTTATATATCTTCTATCTTTGTTTGCCCTAATCTTAAATGCCTCTCATGCTCTTCTTTGGTGAGGCGCTACCTTATCTATCTCATAATTCTTTTGTGTCTCTTTTCTATTACTGGGTTTATTTTGTTAGTTTTGGGCGCTGATTAGGTTGAGTCATGAACAAGCCTTAACTCCTTCTACAGCACCTGAGGGTCCATTCAGCCATGGTGAGTTTTTCTCTCTCTCTCTCTCTCTCTCTCTCTCTCTCTCTCTTATTTTATCAATTTAGAGATCTTACTCAGTTAATCTTTAAATTATGTGAGTTTTTTCTGCCAGAATCTTACTATTTAGCAACTTAATCTTCTACAGCACCTGAGGGTCCATTCAGCCATGGTGAGTTTTTTTGTCTCTCTCTCTCTCTCTCTCTCTCTCTCTTATTTTATCAATTTAGAGATCTTACTCAGTTAATCTTTAAATTATGTGAGTTTTTTCTGCCAGAATCTTACTATTTAGCAACTTAATATTGAAGGGAAGATTGCACTAAAGATGGAAATAATGGTTATGGTTATTCTATGATAAATCTCAGTTCTTTTACTTACTGTTTCAGAACCAGCTTCATTCCTTTTGTGCTCTTATTTTTTGTTTTTTCTCTTTCCTTTCTAACGTCGTCTTTTTTTTTCCTTCTTTTCTCCTCCAACTTTTTCATCTTTCCTTTTGTTTCACCTCTCTCTACCTTTTGTTTGTGCTCTCCCTCTATGCATTCGGATAAACAAAGAGCCATCAATTCGGGCATGTGAGAGAGACCATTATCAGAGTAATTGTTGTGTGGATGTGATTCTTTGCCATAAAATTGTTGCTCTTTTCACAGAAAAAAAAATCTTTTTTTTGGGGATTTTTGATGTTTACTCATCTGTAACCCCTTTTCCCTTTGATGCAGGTCAAAAAAAAAAAAGAGAATAGAAATTGACATGACGAGAAGAAGAGGGCAATAATCACTCACACTCATCACCCATCTTCAGTTTTATTAGTTTTCGGTTCAGACTGTACCCAAACAATACAGATTCTTTGTTCCTCAATCCCGCCAAATATCATGGGTATTTCCCTTGCATTGTAATCTTCCTTACTCTTGATGAATTGTTTAGTGTGTTTATTTGGCTGGATGAGGATTTATTTTTTGGAGTTGAGTTTTTTATGATTGTTCTGATAATTCAATTAAATTTGACATTTGTCTGCTTTTGGGAACATTGTTTGGTTTTCACCCATAGTCATCCCGTTCTCAAAGGGAGAGTAGCTGTTTAGGAAGCTGAACAAATGGCCACTCTTTTTCTATCTTGTTTACTAGCTATCACTAATAGCTCGTCTATCAAAAGAAAAGCTAGCTCTGATGAACTCAAGGCTTTAATGATGAGCATTCATATAACAAAAATATTATTAGTTCAAGGATTGGAAATGCTTTTAGCCCATGGATATTAGTGAAAAGTTATAAACAATGTTAGATAAATTCCTGACTTTATGAGAAGTAGGCCTGATAAGGATTCTCCTTTACTTTGCATATCATCAATTGGATGGATGCAATTGATCATTAAACTTTTTCTATCTTTTTTGTTTTGCTCTTTGCTGACCTCTGGCCCTCTTAAGCGTTGTACTTGATTCTTAACAATATGAAGTGTTTTTTCTTATTAAAAAAAAAGGTGTGGGCCTGGTGAAAGATCTATTTAAGATAATAGTAATAAAAGGTCAGTGTGAGAAAATAGTAATAAGTTCGGTTGATATTTATACTAATAAATTGATATCACCAAAATAAACTGTATGGTGATTTAACACATTTTTTTTTTACTTGGTATAAATTGTTAATAAGTGTAAATTTTTAGACATTCTGTTACGTCTGATATTCCTTTCATTAATGCAATTGAAATAAATTTCATTAATGCAGGGATTTAGTTATGATCTTATTTTACAATTTATTTCCCTTTTTGATTGCTTCATTTTTCTTACTGTGTTCCTAATGATTTGTCCAGTCTAATCTATCTTCTTAATTGTCATTTGTTTCATTTGCCTTAAGTCTAGGCTGAATGTTAGTATTATGTTTGATTTGGAATGGAATGATATGCTTCAACGATTTCTAGAACCAGATCAACTGGTTGATTGCAAAAGAAATATACCTTTTGCAAGTAGGGGTTGTCATCAGCCTTTTAATTAGTTCTTTATATACCAATTGAAGTTTTCTAGCGTAAGATGTATGGAAGAACTATTTATTGTACTAACATTGATAGAAAAAAGGTGATTGCCTTGAAAATGCGGCCGGATTCTTTGCTATGAAACTTTTATATGTTTCATTTGTGCTTTTTAGTAGATTATTCAGTTAAACTCTTATTTATTTATTTATGTATTTTTGGATCAGTTTGTGGAGGTTTTCTTTTTCAAAGCTTTTAATTTTGTTCCTTGTACATTTAAAATCCAGATTGTTAATTTTAAGGACTATTCTTAGGAACCTATGCTATTGCAGGTTTTTTCTGACTGAGGTTATTGGGAGACTATCACCATTTTACTCGCATTGCTTGCCTATGTTTACTTTGTAATCGTGTTTACCCTGTCTTTATTGCTACATGTCATTCCTGCATGAGTTTCTTGATTTTTATAACTGCAAGATGTGTATAAAATGGGATTGGGGGAGCAGGGACAAAGTAAACGCAATGTTCTATGCAGATGTACCATCTGATCTGAGCAGGAAACACCGATGGCACCAACTTTCTCATGACAATGTCATCTATCACGCCCATCTCTATTCCTCCACTTGTCTTGTCTTTCGTTTCTCTCTTTTTTTGTCGTTCTACATGTCATTCCTGCATGAGTTTCTTGATTTTTATAACTGCAAGATGTGTATAAAATGGGATTGGGGGAGCAGGGACAAAGTAAACGCAATGTTCTATGCAGATGTACCATCTGATCCGAGCAAGAAACACCGATGGCACCAACTTTCTCATGACAATGTCATCTATCACGCCCATCTCTATTCCTCCACTTGTCTTGTCTTTCGTTTCTCTCTTTTTTTGTCGTTTCTCTCTAAACGTCGTTTAGTTCCTTACCAAAATGTAAAATTCTCTCTTTTGCAGATGATGCTCTCGGTGATGCTAACCTCCTCGGTGATCCTTATTGCACTCGCATGGTTGCTCGCGTTTGTTTCTCAACAAACTTCGAACACACGCTTTGCAAGGTTTCCTTTCCTTTCTTTCTACTGTTTGGTTTCTGAGAAAATCTTGTTCCTGCTCACTTACCTAAAAGAAAATGAAACTTAGTAATTTCATTTGCTAATTGGAGAGCAGGGACAAAGTAAACGCAATGTTCTATGCAGAGATGTACCATTTGATCCGAGCAGGAAGCATCGACGACACCAACTTTCTCACGACAATGTCGTCTATCACACCCATCTCTATTCCTCCACTTGTCTTGTCTTTCGTTTCTCTCTCTTTTTCTGTCGTTTCTCTCTAAACGTCGTTTAGTTCCTTACCAAAATGTAAAATTCTCTCTTTCGCAGATGATGCTCTCGGTGATCCTTACTGCACTCTCATGGTTGCTCGTGTTTCTCAACAAACTATCGAACACACGCTTTGCAAGGTTTTCCTTTCCTTTCTTTCTACTGTTTGGTTTCTGAGAAAATCTTGTTCCTGCTCACTTACCTTACAGAAAATGAAACTTAGGGCTCGTTTAGTTCGCTGATTGGAGTTTTCAATTTGAGTTGAGATGTGACTTATGTGAGCTTTTTACTGTAGTAAAAAAATTAAATATGAATGTTTCTGAGAGCTTTTTACTGTAATAAAACTAGAATTTTAAACTCGAATCGGTGAAATAAACGTGACCTTAGTAATTTTATTTGCTAATTTATTAGGTTATGAGCATGGTCGGGTGAAGAATTTGCGCTTAGTTTGGTACATTGTCAATTTTCTATTTCACATTCCTATTCATTTATTTATTTGCTTATTTATCTATTTATTTATTTATCCAGTTACCTATTTAATTAATTAATTAATGTGTTGTTCAAGCTTGCCTTTAAAATCAGGAATCATTATTTCATCACCCCTGTATTTTGTCAAAATGGTGCATTTTTCCATACGTTTTCAGAAATACTTGTTCTCTTCGTCCCGGAGAAGGTTTCAACGTGATTTATCCTAAATTTTCTTTTAGTTTGGGGGATTTATTTACTTTCTGCATTGGGTTTGTTTTCTAATAAATTAGGCTTTTTGAGGCTGATTTCGTTTTAGTAATAGACGATTCTGTGAGTTTTTTGCTTACTAGTTTGATGTGCTTCAAAGTTTTTCAGATACACCTACCTTGTTAGTAACAAGGATTCTCTATACTTGGATGTCCAACTCTTGTTTTGCTTTCTTTAAGGCGTGGCTGTTGTTGAGGTGGTTTGGGTTCCTCCTAGTATAAGCGCATGTACAAAATGAAGTATATAATTAGGTTATTTATATAGCTAAAAAAGCAAGAACAACCACGTTAGCTCATAAAAAAATAAAAAATAAAAAACACCATGTAGCTCATCTTTGAGCCAGAAAAAAAATATTTACAGATAATTTTGAAAATGTACATAAAGCTGATTATTTATATGTGCAAAATGTGTAATGCCCGCCATTTACTTTAACAGATAAAAAAGGAACTTAATGATTTTGTGAGACAATAATGTTATTTTATGAAATTTATGTTAAGTAAACTAACGTTTGTGTTGAGTTGTATTGCAAGTGACGGTAACAAAGGGATCGATGTGCTCGCGAGAATTTCCAAAAAAAAAATTGTGTATTTTTATTATGGGAAAATTCAATAATAATGCATAATGGTAGAAGTTATATATTATGGTGCATTATTATTTAATTATAATGATGAAACGATGCTATATTATATTATATTATAATCACAATATTTTGTTTACTATTCCCATATGATTTTATTTTATGATTTATGTTACAATGCAAATATTAATTACATGCCAATCTCATGATTTCTTGTTGCTAATGTGATTATTAGCATATGATATTGATTGATAATGGTTTAGGAATTTTATATATGATTTATGGGAAGTTTATTTGATGGAGATGTGCCTTAATTTTCATTCAGAGCTTAAATTCTGAATTTCTATTTCTCTTATTCCTTTCACACTAGCATTTGACTTGATATTCTCTTATTAAATGTGCCAATCGTGATTGGTAGACTCAAATCAGAAACTATCTGACCACTCACTCCATATACAAAAATAAAAAATAAAAAAATAAATTCTCACGATAAAATTCTCTCAGCCCTATCTTCCTTCACATATATCTTCATCTCACTCTTTCTTGCATCGACGCCCACACCAGACAAGAACTAAAAAGGTACGTTCTTGGGATTGTAATGTTTCTATACATTGATAATGGCGGCCAGGGATGAATTTTTGATGAGAACGATTATGGATATATGTTATTGTATGAATAGATGATTTCTGGACACATGTATGTATATATAATATATATACACACACAATTATATATGTGAAGATGTTGATACATATATATTTTCCTTTCTTTCATGAGAATGTTCTACGTTGGTTTTCTTGAATAATAACTATGATGATGGCTTTGAGATATTGCACAGATTGTTGTATCTATATGTATGTATATGTATGATTATATATATGTATTGTGGGTGTGTGCGCGTTCATTTATGTGAGTGAATGTGATATGTTCATAAATATATATAATTTCATTGAAAACGTGATAATGGAATTATATTTAATAGTATGATTTTATCAATTATGTGATCTGTTACGTCTAAGTGCTGCTATTCTTGAGGGTGGTACTTATGTATGTGATATATATATATAGGTGTCTATACGTGAGATAGTTTATAATTTGTGTGATTAATCTGTTTTAGGTTCCTATTGCTATTTTATTTGAATGTTACCAGTAACATGTTTATGCCCTATTATTGAATTATAACAGTTGTTTCATGAATTTATGAGTTTACAAACATGTTAGGAACTTATGTTTATGTTTATTTTTTTATTTGATTAATGATAATTTGGATGATGATTAAATGTGATTTCTTGATTAAACATGAACATGTAGTATTATTGTAATTATTTTAGAATTTATGCACTGATTTTGAAGTCTGTTTTCAGAGGTCAAATAAATTTGAAATTATGCATATGATATACCATTGGAAAGCTTAGGATGTCTAGTTTCTAATGCCACCAGTTTTAGCTTAATGTGATTTTTAATAAACTTGTTATGAATTTTTGAAGCAGCATAGGTCTGGCTGTTTATACTAGTGAATGTGATTCTAGATTACAACAACAACAACAAGCCTTATTCCTAACTTAATTGGAGTCGGCTATATGAATTTTACTTTTCCATGCTGCTCTGTTCGAAATTAGACTTTTTTGAAGGTCTAGATCTAGAATGTCATTCCTAACTACTTCAGTCCATGTAATTCTTGGTCTACCCCTCCCTCTCCTAGTATTAGGTATAAGAGCTGTTTATACTAGTGAATGTGATTCTAGATTACAACAACAACAACAACAACAAGCCTTATTCCCAACTTAATTGGAGTCGGCTATATGAATTTCACTTTTCCACGCAGCTCTGTTCGATATTAGACTTTTTTGAAGGCCTAGATCTAGAATGTCATTCCTAACTACTTTAGTCCACGTAATTCTTGGTCTATCCCTCCCTTTCCTGGTATTAGGTATAAGAATGTCCTCCCAAGCACGAACTGGTGCTTCTAGATCTAGAATGTGATTCTAGATTAAAAAAAAATATATGACGTTGATTGATTAAATGAATGTTGAATAGATGTCGTTTGATGTTAAGAGTGTTCGGACACTGTTGATATACGAGTTATTAATTTTTTTTTAATATATGGATATTTTCTTTTGACATGAATTCTCCAAGAGGCAAGCACAATGCATTCCCAATGCGTTCCATCACCATGATTCATAGGATAGGTAAACAACGCATCAAGTAAGTACATTCTCACCTGTAACATGATAATTAATTATGAAAAACATTTGAGAAATGATTTCTAATGATATTAAGTTTTTTTAAGCGTTTCTCTTATAAAGCATTTTAGTTAGAATAAGAATGAGTAAACGAATATTTTTTTCCCAATTTCTATGATTTTACTTGTGAAGAGTTTTATGAAAGCTTATAAATATGTATAAATATATGTTTCACAAACCCTATATTTATGTTTGTCCTGCTAGGTGGACTATCTCACAAGGTTGACTTGTCATGTTTTGTTTGGGATTAGCTACCTCACTCCTCGTGACGGCGCGTTAATAATGTTAATGGTGTAACGCTTGGGACCCCGAAAGATAAAATGAATAATGAATATAATGAAAAGATATGTTATACCTACATGCGTGTCTCATGCACTGCTATGAATATGACTGATGATTATGTTTTGTTTTCATTGAAAACTCAAATTGTGTTTTGTGAGATAGGGAAGTGTTCTTACTTAGCATTTACTTAAGAATTATATGATGTTGTAGATAAGGTTAAGAAGCCAACTGTTGAATTGTATACCTGTAATCAAATCTTTATAGAGTAAATTACGACTGTAATTGAGCTCTGTATATAGGCTGTATAGAATCAGTTATTCTAGGAAGTTTGACTTTGGAAAGTTGACTCCGATCCCTTGAATCATGGGATTGATAGCTTTAGGTATTTTCTTGATTTAGTTGGTTAGTTTCCTATTTTGTATCCTAGAATATTCTATATATTGTTATGTACCATTCTAATCTAATCAATGAGAATTACTATCATTCTTCTCTATTTTACATCATGGTATTAGAGCTTAAGTTCTCTCTAGGATTAAAACCTTTGGCCTTCATCTCCAGGGATATATACCTTTGACCTTCATCTCCAGGGATATATTGTTGTTTCTTTGTGCCCCGTTTTACCCTGTTTTTGAGTTCAAAAACAGAGTATTTTGCAAAGTTTTTATTCAGCCAATTCAGTCTTCTTTCTGCTGGCCTTCATTGTCGTGTATCAACCTTCATAGCCTTCATAAACTCTTTTTCTAACGACCTTAATTGTTGTTTTTTCCTGAGTCGTTGGTCCTGTTAATCTTTCATCATCATGTCTGAAACTGTAGAAAACATAACCACAGCACAATTCGAAGAAGCACAGGTATAGGTTACTCATTCGAACCTTTCTCAAAGGAAAGGGCCTATTGGTTGAATGGATGGAATTTTTTGAAGTGGTCGCAATTGGTTCGAACCTTTCTCAAAGGAAAGGGCGAACTCAGCCATCTTTTGGGGACGAGAGCAACCAAAAGATCTTAAATTGCAAGAATGGGATGCTGTGATTATGTCATGGTTGTGGAATTCCATGGCGCCGGAGGTTAGTGACTGTCACTGTCCCAAACAGGGGTTGGTGACGTGGAGACTTGTTTAGAAATAAATAGGGATTAAGAAAGTAATTAAGGTAAAGTCAAAGTCAAAGATAGTATACATATAAGAATTTCCAAACAAACCTCACTATTTTAAGGAAATTAGGTTTTAGAAAGAGTGAGGCGGACTTTATAAAATTACAATCATAGTCAAATCAGTTTCAAAAGTTAGCCTCTGGCATCCACAGGGTTTACACGTTGTGCATACATAAACAATTACAGAAAAAGTAAAGTGCTGACATCAACCACCGTCCAGTAGAATTTAAGATTACATCCATAGTTTTATATACATGCCTTGAATAAGTAGAGATGAAGAGAACACTTTACAGCTTCCTTTATTCTTGAATGGTATTCCTCACCGTTGAACCCACCTATTCAGCGCTACTTCTAGCGTCGCTTGGGAGGGGTTAAATTACATTTGAAATAAGGAAAAGTGAACGAAAGGCCCAGTAAAATAAAATTTTATAAAACCGAATTAATAAATGGAAGTGCAGGCCCGAACGAATCATTCAGAACCAAACCTTTTTCTAAAAGAAAAATAAACTTAAATTACCGGTTTCAAGTACCAGCATGTAATTTAATAATAAATTACTTACGACCATTGCAAGGCCAATCACCACCGTAGTGGCCCATCTAGGTTTCGGGTCCTGTCCCCAAGGATACGATCTCTATATCCCCATTTCTAGGCCATCGGCGTTGTTACTATTTCATAAAATATCTCATTTTAAGAAAAATATCATATAAAACTTTTCTTTAGTTTTCAACGATTTCAAATACTTTTTTATCTTTAAAACATTTTCATAGGCCAAATATATTTAAAACAGGCTAACATGGATGTGGACAAGAACATCTTACCTCTCGGATGTCAATTCTACAGATAACTTCACGTAGTCCCAGCTCCACTTGTCTTTGAAGCTCCAAGTCTAATCGTGTTGCTAGCTTCGTCATAAAAAATAACGGTTTAGAGTTTAATCCTTATCTCAAAACAATCTAGCTTAATCATGAACAATTGTATCATACTAGTGTGCCTTAAAATCAAAGTTCATAAACGATTTCTTAATTCAAATCATGATTCTTTGAGAATCGAAGTTCAATCAAGAGAAATGAAATGGAAACAAAGATTAATGTGGCTAATCTACTCACTTTAAGTTCTCAAATGAAGTTGAGTTGGTTCTCTATTGAAATTCAGGTCAAAACAAGGTTGTGAAACATTTTTTAGGCAGGAGAAGTGCACACCGGTCGATCGGTGGCAGAGAAGTGTTACTCTATCGGTGGGCCGTTGGTGTGGTGTTGCTCAATAGGTGGGGAAATTTAATGTAAGGATATTTTTAAAATTTTAGGTGGTTGTAAGTCTGAATTTACATCATATTGACCTATTTATTAACTTCTCTTAAATAATGGCCTGTTAATTTTAAATTCTCTTAAATTTTGGCATATTTTCCTCATTCTCTCAAAGTATACTTCATTGTTAGGTGGAAAGATAATTAACCATGATATTGATTAGTTGTAAACTCATCAACACCATATAAAATAGATAAAATACATTTTAGCTTGACTATTAAAATTAAGAGTTAATAGCTCTGTTAAATCCTAAACTTTAAAGCACCGAAAAAGAAAAAAAAAAGGAAGAAAAAAAGTACAAAATTATTTGTAGAGTACAATGGTAGATAAGTAGAGTTAAAAAATGAATAGAAAAGGTAGAACACAAAAAAGATGGAGTTAAAAAGAAATAAAGATTTTAGCGTTGTTTAAGAGTAAAAAACTATAGTAAGCAAATGGAGCCAAAAAAAAGAAAAAAAAAAGTAATGCAAGAGAAAGAAGGGAAAGAAAAGGGTTAAAAATTTGCAAAAGAAAAGAAAATAAAGAAAGAAAAAATGTATTAAAAACTGAAGCTGTGCGTTTTGGACTATCAAAATGCTATAGCACTCTTTTCTATTCTTTTATATATGACAGATATAGTGAATTTATTGTCATAAAAAATACTAATTTTTGTTTTCTAAATTGATGCCCTATATCATTTTTTGACACATTTTTAGAGATTTTTCATCTGTAATGTAATTTTAGCATTAGAAAGTTAAGAGTTTTTTTTTTTAAATTGACTCTTAAAATTCAATGTGAAATCAATATTACCCATTTGTCTAGTATTATCCATTTTACGTAAGTTGTTTAAATTAATCTATTCTAATAAAGGGATAATTATGATTAGGGATGGAAATGTGATAATGATGTTTAGACTAAAACCCCCATATAGTAAACTTTCTACCATAAATTTTAAAATTAGTTTGTATTGAGTTTCTGTTTCATAGTTTGTTTTCAATGTAGATGCATTTTATGTGGAACATTGTCATCTAGATCAATTACTTCTTTTTGTGTTGTGTTCTTCAAGAGTATTCATCATCTTTTATAGCGTGTTGCAACTCTCTTAATCTTTTAAGCTATTAATAGACTATGACGAACATTATAAAATTGTTTCTCTAATATATATTAATGTATAGTCAAATTCATGCCCTATTACAACTGACATGTGCAATGCATGTGCCTATTTTTACTAATATACTATAGATGGATACATAGTGACCTAGAGTTAGATCATTTTTTACCTCCGTCGGTAATTATTAGACACTCCCCTTTAGTGCTTGATAATTCATAAAAAGGATTGGAAGGAGATAAAATAATTGATATTTAGTTCTTGAAGTGTCCACGAATTCCAAAAAGGTTCAAAGATGCTCACTCACTGTTAGATTTATTAAGAATGACGATATCAAGGAAAATTGAGGTTCTCAATCACTCAATTATCCAAAATTGTTATTTGCTAAATAGGTAAAAAATCTGTTATGATAAAGGGATAAAATCGTTTCGGTACTCTTTATTATAGTGAAACATCTCGTTAGTACCTTGTACTTTTAATAACATTAAAGCAGTATCTTCAACTTTAAAGAAATGTTCTTACAGTACCCTGAGACCGATTTTTGGATATAAAATGCCCATTATACCCTTCTCACTAATTAACAACAAACTAATAATTTGTTAAAAAATTATGAAAAATACTTGAAAATATTTATAAATTATAAATTAAAATAAGTGATTTCTTAAATATTTTTAAAGTTATTTATTCCTATTTAATTAATACAAAGAGCAGTTTGAAAATTGTATGTCTTAAAAATCAGTCTCAGTATCGAAAGAATTTTTTTAAAAGTGAAGGTACCGTTTTAATATTATTAAAAACATAGAGTACTAACGAGATGTTTCGCTATAATAAAGGGCACTAAAAGGATTTTATTGCCATGATAAATTATGTCATAATACAAAAATATTTGAAAAAAAAATCAATCATTTTGTTTATGAAAATCTATAATTAGTATGTTGCTCATATATATATATATATATATATTCATTAAAACCAGCAAAGGTCAGGGTTGAGGATCGAAAGTAGAGGTCGAGGTTGGGGTCAGAATCTAGATAAGGAGACGAGGTTGGGGTTAAGGTCTAGACTAATATGGATGATGCCAAGATTAGAACCAGAGCCCCAACTAAATCCAACCCCAACCTCAGCCCCAATCCTGATCTTGATTTTAGAAGACAAAAATTTTCCATTTCGAGAAAAACTATTTCTTTTTATTTTTCTTAACAAGCAATAAAATTGATAATAAATTAAAAGAAAAAGCAAAAAATAATATTACTATAAGTATTTTCTAAAAGTAAAACAAAAAATGGCATTCTTTCAAAAACGAAAAAAATAAAAATGTGCTAAAAAGTGATTTAGAATGAGGAATAAGCTACAAAATAGTCTTAATGTTTTTCATCTATATAATAAAATGACTAACTTTAACATTCTTCAGTTCACAAATGAAATTTGATACAACTTCTCATATTTAATATAAAGTATGTAATTAACACTGACACATTTTTTAAATTGCAGACTAAATTTAATACAACTCTCAACAAATGAATTTTTACAATGAACTGTTACAAGAGAGAAGAAAATCTTAGGTATTTTATATAAATTGAACTCAATATTTTATCATATGGGCTTGACTTTACCTATGGGTACCTTTCCTTCTATACTAATTGGTTATTTTAATTTTTCTTAATATATTAGTTTAAGATCACGTACTATGCACGTTAAGAGTAATTTGTGCATTAAGTTCTAATTATCGTAATATTATTAAAAGCATATAACATCGGAATATAAAGTCCCAAAAAGAAACTTAAATTTGGAAAAAAAAATAAAGTTTTATGTTAAGTAGCCAAAAAAAGGACTAAAATAAAAATAAATAAATAAGTTTTAGGATAGAAAGAACCAAAACATTAAAAAAAAGTTTCAGGGAAAAAATTTAAAAGTGGTCAAAAAGGACTCAAATGAATCTATAAAAAAGTTTCAAAGAAAAAGAAACTAAAACGAAAAAATAAAGTTTTAGAGGAAAAATATAAAGAAGGGTAAAAACGGGACCAAAATGAGGAAATAAATAAGTTTTAGGGCAAAATGAACCATAATGAAAGAATTATAAAATTTCAAGACAAAAAAGATAAAAAAAAAAAATGATTAAAATGAAAGAATAAATAAGTTTTAGGGCATTATTGAAAAGAAACATCCTATGGGTAGTAACTTAGAACGCCGTGGTGCCGGAAATCTTTCTTTTGTCATTTGTAACCACGCCCAATCTCCAGGGTCAAAAATAAGCTTGTGACGTCCCTTGTTAGCTTGCTTGATGTATCAAATAAGTTTAAATAGATAAATCTAGATGTGTTCAAATTTAAATTTAAATAATCACATTATTTAAATAATAATTAATTCTCAATTAATTATTTTCGAGTGTTTAATTTTAGAATTTCGTAATTCTAAAATTCTCATTTTGCCCTTTGTGTCTGGTAGAATTACTTGGACGACGCGAGGACTAATGGACCTATAATCCCGAGCTCCAATAAAATTAATAATTGATTAAACACTTTAATTAATTAATTAATTCTATTAATTCCAATAGTTACTCCACTATAAACTTGGAATTGCACTTTCGAAATTATAGATATAAATTACTTCTAAACTATGAAGTGCCCATTTGATATAGTCACTGCATATAGATCGATCCTCCATAAATAATTCATAATTAGAGCTAGGTAAAATCCGTTAACCTCTCTAATTATATCTTTATCCTTGTGTACCATTGATTCTCTAATGGACAGTGATTCATAAAACACCTTCATGAATCGGAGCTCCTACAGGTTCAAGTACCGAATCAACCCTCAAGAGAATTATTTATCTACTTCTTTCTTAAGAAGGAATGGATTCCATCTCGTATAATAACATTCCCAGCTACCTACTTCATCATGTCTCTAAAATATAAGGAATAGGATTCAGGATCTCAGAATCTGTACCGAGTAAATCAAAAGACACAAACTCATAAATAGGAGTCTATTAAGAACTCAGGATTAAGATCATTCTATATATGACCATCGGTAGACTCAATTAGAATTTCTATACTTAACGGAAATTATTAGAAATTCATATTGTGTCTGTGTCCTTGTTCCACATAATCTCATTATGCGAAATACACTCATTCAATATCTCGCCATATTAACAGTGCGGATAACACCGTTCCATTCTAAATGGGAATGACATGTATTAATAATGTTTTAATTAAAGGTTCCAAACTTTAATTAAATTTATTATGAACATTGTTTTTTGATTATTATCCTTAAAAATTATCCTCTCGTATATAACACTTATATACAATGTTTAAGGTCACATAAATAATCATAGAATTTTCATTGATATTCATAAAATATTCATAAATATATGCACATAAAATAATGAATAAACTCTTTTATTAAATAAATAATAAATATCTTATTACATCTCATGCTTCTAGGATACCATTCCCAACACAAAACACTTATTTATAGACTCTTAATAAGTCATAAAATAACCCTTATCTAAAAACCTTAAATAATAACTTACACAAAAATACAAAATAATTATTCTCCCAAAATTAATTTGAGTCACTTACCTAATTTTGAAGTTATCTTAGTTGTGATGAATTTAATTAGGAATTTTGCATTAACATTACTGTATTTAAAATCGTGCTTTTGATTATATATATGCGTATGGTGAGATTTCAGATTCGTATTTGAAATCCGATATGGTTTTTTGTCTAACAAAAAACATTATAATCATATGTTTTTTGGAGTTTGAAAATTTTAAAGGCAAGATAACATCGTCTGTGGACATAATGAGACAACGCATGCACGTCGTTTGTCACCATATACAGTCAAGATTTCCAATTTGAATTCTAATTGAATATATTTGTAACTGGAATCAATTTCGAAGTCCGATCTCAAGGAGACTCTAGATTTAGAAGGATGTATCTAAGCACTTTTCAAGGCTTACACCATCTCCCATAAAATATTAATACTAATTGTATATTTGATAACTTTTAAATGAGATATCATATCATATTTTTTTATACTAAATATATAATTAGCATTAACATTTGCATTAGAGATTATGTAAGATATGCTATTTTCATTTGTGTTCTAATACATAACGTTATTTAAAATGCTAAATCTATCTTTTTTTTTAATCATTAAGCTTTAAAAGTTGTGAAGGTAAAACTTCTTAATTTTTAAATAATTTGAAGCAAAAGTTACATAATTAAATGAAAAAGTAAACATTTCAATTAATATAAATCAAATGCTATATTTGTCATGTATTACTTGATTAGAAATTTACCACCAAGTATAATATATGGTAAATTTCACACAATAAACAGCAATATATTGAAGAGTGTTTTTGATACTTAAATGTTAAATTTACAATTAGCACGTCAACCATAACATTATACAAGAGATGCTCTCAGCATATTTAAATAATCGGATATTGTGATTTGCATTTAAAAATCTTAGGCCTCATTTGCTTCGCGGATTCGAGTTTAGATGTGATATTTTTTAAGAGCTTTTAATTATAGCAGAAAAAGTTAAATGTGACATTTTTTAAGAACTTTTAACTGTAGAAGCCTTAAACTGAAAACTCAAATCGGTAAAATGAACGAGGCCTTATATTGGAAGAGAATGTGCAACCAAACTAGAGTAGGTTCTTGGGACTGATTCACTGAAGTCAGATTAACTATGATCAGAGGACATTGTGGACCAAATGCGAACTAGAAATCTTGAAGGGTGTGCGTCCAAGGGTGAGCTGAAGACTTGGAGCAGGACAATAGGTCTGAAAACAAGTCATGATTAGCGTTCGTCTTGCGGAAGTAGACGTCACGTGTTAGACTCGATAGAGGTTTTTTAGCAAACTCTATTATGTAACCAAGTAGTAATGAAATGAATCAAAATTACCATGTCTTTAAAATTTATTGATGGTGCTCTTGGGGGAAAAGGTAGGCTTTGATGCAGGAGGTTCAAGTGATGTGGTCATTCCTTTATTCCTTTATCATTTTTTTTTTTTTCCCATTCTGCGTAGTTTACATTTCATGTCGTTTTCATCTTTAGTGTCGTTTGGAGCTTTAGCCTTTGTAGTAGCTTCATATCTCAAAGATCCATTTGTAATAGCAACTTTTTCTTATTACAAGTCGTAGTTTTGCTAGTACGATCAGCATCATGACATTTTTTCCTTGTTGGGTTTTTACGACGTTAAATAACCATATGATATCTAAGAACAACCAGATCTTCGTGTTCTCAGTTCATGGTTATTTACATTTTTGCTTAAGAATTTGTTTATAGTAAGAACCTAATGATTCTGTTAACGGTTTATAGTAAGAAACTAAGAATTTTTCTGCTGCGTGTCTGACCCATTAGTCACTAATAATACCGTTGATCGGGTCTAACAGTTTCCCATCATTAGAATCAAGTTACGTCAACTTCTTCCCACAGCTTGAAAGCTCTGATCATATACTGTAGTTAATGAATTGAATGTAAATTCAGGTTTTTAATGCTCTATTATTTAACCAAGTAGTAACGAAATGAATCGAAATTACCATGTCTTTAATATTTATGGATGACGCTCT